>NC_079489.1:145776007-146001007 GCF_020520425.1 Spinacia oleracea | reverse complement strand
GATAGCGAGAAGGTTCAAATTAGATATAAGCTTATAAGGCATGAACTGTCATACTGTCTTACACTTACTTAACCTCTATTCTATTCACTTTATTTTTACTTATTTCAGGAAAAATAAGTACTAATAACTTTAGGAAAAATTAAGATTGGTCAAGTACAATTAATAAGTTCAGATAAGTTCATGAAAAATAAGTGAAAATCTGGTGAATATGACGCATTCTTAGTTGATAGTCTATCTAACACAGTTACACTTATTTAACTACTCTCTCTATCCCTTAATACTCGCACCGTTTTAACTTTTTGGACTATTCACATAATTCACTTTGACCCTATTTTATTTCTGGTATATGAACACAAATGTTAGTATATAATATATTGTTGGCTTCATCTTAATATATATTTTCAAAATATTAATATTTTTATAAGTTTTAATAATATGTAGTTAAAGATATTGGTGGTCAAAGTTGTGCATTGGCAAGCGTGTCCAGTCAAAACGGTGCGAGTATTAAGGGACGGAGGGGTTATCAAAGTATTTCTAATAGTTTGACAAATATGTAGGAGATTTGTGACATGACATGTAATCTTTGTTGCGATGATTAGTAAACAATCAGACTTGTTTTTTTTTCAACTGACTTCAAAATCTCTAATGAATACTCCCTCCGTATTTATTTAAGAGATACACTTAGTGGGCACGGATATTAAGAAAAAAGAATTGAATGAAATAAAATACTCTGTAATAAAACAAGTGGGGTTGGATAGATATTTTAATAAATAAACAAGTGGGGACCGTGTCATTTTGGTGGGGTGGGTTTATGAAATTATTTATTTAATAGGATGGTGGGTCATATGGTAAATTAGATATATTATTTAATTAGATTGTGGAGTTGATAAGGTACTAAAATTGGCAAGTGTAATCTCTTAAATAAATACGGCCGGAAAAGACAAGTGTATCCATTAAATAAATACGGAAGGAGTACTTGTAGTTTTTCTAGTAGTTAAGTCCAAACCTTGTTAGAGACTTTCTTTTTATAATGTGAAAGAATAATTGGGTTTGAAATCCTTACATGATATTGAATGACATGTTACCTATCTTGCCATAGATGGAATTTGTCTAGAATCGCTCAAGCCTATTCTTTTGTGTCTCGACCTTTAGTGATATTGTTTCGTTCACTTACACTTTCATTGTCGCCAATTAACACTGCATTGCATAATTGCATTCAAACTGATTGCAATTGAAGTCCGTAAATACACAAGTTTATATAGACAATCACCGATCATTTGTTCCAATTTGTTTGTCCAGCGAAGGACCGCAATACCTCATACAATCTGTAAATCTGTATATCAAAGGATGATGTGTATAGACTTTGAAGGATGTATGGATACAAATGGTTTCCTATGGCAGGAAGGTAGATTAACTAACTGGTTGACATGCCTTGCTAATAAAGCCTAAGAACAATCAACCAAAATAAAAAAGAATTAACCAACTAAATACACACTATCAACCAACCCACTAAATCCTCATCTTCAACTTCTGCTTATATATACTCATACTAGGGTATGTTTGGACTGCCTTTTGCTGGATCCGTCTTCATGTTTCATGTTCCATGTTCCATGTTTTTCCATGTACGAAGACTGGGGATATCGAACTAACAAGGGTGTAATAAGTAAAAAGAATATATCCTTGAAAAAGAAGGTTCTTACTTTAATTGTATCTCTGCAACTCTAGCTTCACGCTTTTTCTTACTACGCGAACTTCTTTTTTTGGTTCTAGTTTTTGGAGGCCGTTTCACAGTATGCTCTTCGACAAAATTCTGTTCAGTAGCTATCTCCTTCTTCTCGATGGACGGGAGTTCAGGAGGAATTTCTGGCCATGGTGTATGCTTGGCAGGGACGGTTATTTCTAAAGGAGTGTCAATCACCCACCTGCATGAAACAAACAAACAAACATCATCTCCTGAACAATTGTTGGACCTCTTAAAGAGCTTTTATAAAGCCGGAGTCTATTTCATTAGTCCGTATCTGTTTGTAACAAATATGTAGGCAGAAGAACGCATCTTATCAATTCTCTATTACCTGAATGCTCTGCAAAAGCAATATCCTAGAAAGAACAAACATTAAGAGATAAACAACAAGGTGAAGATTTTTACAATACAGAGTTAAACTAGGATTACTACTGATAAATATAAGTAAACAGCTTGAGAGACCAGAAAAGTTGCAATCAACCATTATCCTACGGGAAAAAAAACCACTCCTCTTCACCAATGCTTAAGGCACTGTTGCAATTTGGAGGTTTTGACATCTGTCAGCCCTTCATGGGATGGCCTTGGTTTACACATGGGAAGACAGCTTCACTAACAACTGGGTTATCTAGCTCATTAAAATAAGTTAATAGAGTAAGAGCAGAAGATTGCGGCAATGTGACCTTGCACAGGAGGTAGCTTTCCTAAAATGATACCAAGGTGAAAGCCTGAAAGGTAGCTCATGCCACAAAACAAACATCAAGGTTACAATGTGAAATAATTCCATACTGCAAGATAGTTCTCGTAGGGTATGAATATCAGGTGTTTGTGATCCCTAAAAAGGTCTTAAAGCTTATTCAATCAGCTTCTAGGACCTCTTTGTGGTCTGGGATTGCTGGTTCTTTTAAAAAGGCTCTAGTAGCATGGGAGCGTAGATGTCTGCCTAAATCAGTAAGAGGTCTTCGGCTGCCATTTGTAAAGTTGTAAACTATCGTGGTGTTTAGCTCAGAAGGACATATGTGGGTCAGATGGGTCCACACTTACTATATTAAAGGCAGACAACTCAGTACAAATGTACTATCCAGATGCCTAATCAGGCTTCATAGGTTGTTAGGAAGATTATAGGATCTGGTGATTATCTGAGTCAGTTGAGTAATGTGTATAAGTTTCTTTCAAGTTCTCAGTTCTCTCTCAGAAAGTTATGTCATGCTTTAAGGGGAAAAAGTGTAAAGGTGCCTTGGAAAAAGCTAATTTGCAATCATCCTGCTCCTCCCAAGTGCATTTTCATAGGTTTGCTTCCATAAGAGGCTGGCTACTTGTGACAGGCTAGCAAGTTTGGAGTTATGTCAGACTCCAAATGAGATAATTGACCACTTCGTCAGTGTTCTTATTCTGCTGCTATTGGTCTAGAATTTAAGGTAGTTTGGTGATTTGAGAAGTCCTAAGCATTGGAGCAGAGAGTTGCAATTTGCAACAGCTTGTTATGGCAAGAATTCTGCTCTTCACCAAGTGATTAGAATGGCTCTGTTGGTTACTGTGTAGAGCATCCGGAGAGAACGAAACTAACAGGATATTTAGTAGCTGTAACCAGGAGACCATTAATATCTTTAGACAAGCTAAATATGTGATTGTTTATAGGTATTTTCAAGTTGTAAACTCCAGGCTGTTGGAGATAGTATGTAAAAGTTGAATCAGCTTTGTTGATTCAATCTTTTGAGTTTGTGTAGTTTTTCCGTTTAGCTACTTACTATTTTGGTTAATAAAATCCTAATTTACCGAAAGAAATAAATATCAGTGACCTATCAAGATTATGGAGTGTTGGACTACTCTTGGCACACGCGGGCCTTAAAAAATGAGTTGTTTTTGGTACCGATTATATACTTTTCAGGGTACTTTTCAGGGTTGTTAAGGCCATCCCAAGTAATTACTTATGAGAATTAAGATGCTCAAATTCACATATTCTGTAAACTTGAGCCAAAGTGAATAAATCACTTGATATTTGAATTCAACAAAATTTCCATACATACAACAAATAACTTGTTGTTTTTCCCAATTAGGAGGGCTTGGGTTGTGTAGATGTAATACTTCAACAAGTCTACTAGTAGCAAAACAAATTCCAAACAACTAGCTGAAAGTTATATGCTCATAAATTACTTCCTCCGTTCTTTTTTAGTTGACAGTTCTTATTTTGGTAAGTTATACTTCCTCCATTCTTTTTAGTTGAGACAGTTTCCTTTTTGGGAAATTCCTTTTACATGACACACTTGTTTTAGTTGACACACTTTCCTTTCAGTTGGCTGATTCAAGAATTTCCTTTAAAATTAAAGTACGCGCAATCCTCAACCAAAACATGTGTAGGCTATTTATTTTGTAGAAACAACTATAAGTTCCTTCTACGTCTTAAAAAGCAGGAGAAAATCAAGCAACCCTAAGTTTTTGCCTAATTTATTTTGTAGAAACAACTAACTTGTCATAGGAACTTGATGGCTGAAGCTACTTAATTGTTAAGAAATGGTGTTTTGTACTTTGGCTAACCAAGTTCCACAAAATATTAAGCACCTATGTATTAATATTGCATGGGCAAAGAAATCATTGATAACCCATGATATACAATGTTAGTATGTCACCAAAAAAGTACATCCCAAGGTAGTTGAGAAATCTGTTAAAAGAGTCCAGAACTCCAGGATTAATTTGCATCGGACTTTCCCTGTAGGTAACCTAACAGCTCAAACTATAGGGCAAGGAAACACTCAAGATGATTTCACACAAAGGGACAAGGAAGCTCTGTCTAAGTTCAGCTAGATGCTAATAAGAGCATAGTCAAATCGAGTCCATGTTACGTACCAGGACCATCTAATAAATACTCCCTTAATCCAGAAATGATAACCATGTACACTGGACATCCTTTTTTATGTTGAATTTATAGAATGGATGAAATCCTTTTCAATCGTTGAGTAAGATAATTTCATAAAACATGACAGTTAATTCTGGAAACGAGAATGTTGATTGAATAAGCATGGCACCCCATATTAAGAAAAGGGTAAGATATTGTATGAGACATCCCTAACAACAGGGTGACTATAATTTGGGGGCAACTTATTACAATTTTGAAGGCTAGTTTTTTAAACGTGTCTCGGCTTTTACTTCTCTAAATAGAATTGACATCCAAAACAAAATAATGAGATAGCAGCTAGCTCTTCTCATTCAACTGACCAGTAAAGCTATTAGAATCATTCTTCAGGCAACATTAAAAGGCAGTTTAAGGACTTCATTTCAACCCCTGCCAAGTGCCAACCTTTTAGATATTCAAACGACAACTACATAAGTACATATAGCTACCTATTTTCCACTTACTTCTCTCCAACAATATCTTCCTAGGGTGGTTGAGTTTAAGAGTCATGCAACTGAGGGTCTCTTTGGCCAAGTTTCTAGAAAAAATACTTATGTTTCCTAGAAGTAGTTCAACAGAAAATGTTTCTATAGGAACACTTTTGAGAAATAGAATTGTTTATCCCCCAAATTAGAAATATTTCTAAGAAACAGAAACATGTTCGGCCCATTTTATATTTTGAGTTTTTGATTTATGAGTTATTCTTAAAATAAAAAGCTTATTTTGATTTGTTGAATACTTTATATGTAGTCATAATTAACAGGAGTATTATATTTTTATTAATAGTTATTATTAGCTAAAAAAAAGGATGGTTGATAACAAAAGCTTAAAAGTTAAAGGCTAGTTCCAAAAATCAAGAAAGACTATAATTATAAGAAGAAAATGTCAATAGCAATAACATTTTATTTTCCATCTCTCCTTTATCTTCTCCAATCAACTGTTAGTCTGTTACCGTTTTTCCAATACCATTTTATCAGGAAAAAAATTACTAATACCAACGCCTAACCATAACTCCTAATATCTTGCGCTCTCTCCTCTTCTCTCCCTCTCCTCTTCTAGGATTTTATTTTCTTAGCCGTTTTAGCCTAAAATAGTCTAATTTCTCCGGAAATTAAACTGTTTTCGACCATTTTTCTTAGTTTAATCAGCTATTATCTCTTAAATTCAATAAAATCTTTACATTATGGACGGAGTTCGTCTTTATTTGTTCGTCTACCTACGATGGAGTTAGTTTTAGTATGTTTTTTTTCTCGTAGTGGATTTATGTGGAATTGGTTCGTTGAAAAAGTTTTATACGGAATCGCAACAGATTCAATTGTTAGAGTATACTATGAATCAAGTGGAAATCATCCTCACAACTACAACAAATCGTTAGACCCTCTCTTTGAGAGTATACTGTTTCATTTGCTCTTTTCGTAAGGGTATTTTGTCAGTGTGATAAATTCATTAAATAAAGAAAATTATTTCCGGAGAAACAGATTTGAGAAGCCAAATTGGAGCTTCTCCTTCTGGCCCCTTTAGAAGCCCTTTTGTGTTTCTCCAGAAGTAGAGACCACTTCCTAAAAATATGGTGTTTGGCATAGTTTTATCTTTTTTGGGGTCCTAGAAACACTAAGCTTAGCCAAACACTACCTGAATCCTCCATCTATAAAGTTCAGCAACATTTGCCTACCCTACCTCATTGAAGCAATATCCATGTAACTTGTAATATTTTTGCGCCTTCTTAGATCAAGACAAACATATTACCATAAAGACTTCCAACGGAAAAAAAAAAAAGAAAAAAGAAAACAAACATCTCCACTAAACATCCTTCTCTCCACCCCTCCCGCCAGAAGCTTGATTCATGACACCTCAAGCAGAAATAAGATGATGGTTGCAAGACTCTAGGTCCCGTGTCTATCAACTACTGAGAGGTCAGGTTACAACTCCAACATTCAGCATCACTGACCAATATAATTTTTCGTATAGATTCCTCTCAGTAGAGACTGCTCTAGTGCTCTAGAATCTAGATCTCCAAGAAATAAACAGGAGTTGCGAGGGGACACATCCCCTACTAAGTACTAACAACTAACAAGTAGCAGACTAACCCAATAACTCATGGTATCTCTCATTAAACATCCCACAAAATAAAACACACGGAAATGGAGTATATGTACTTTGTGTATGGCGATTGAAACAGTCATTAATTGCAAGCTGGTCCTACTATAGTACATTTCTATCCTCTACCTTCCTTTTTCAGTTCAGGGGTGGCCATCAGTTATAAGACACCAACAAACATTTCCAGCTGTTATAAAGATACAACAACTATTCTAGATCTCTAGATTACACAAAAGCAAACCAGCACAGACAACAGGTAAATGGAGGAGGCAGGGAGGGAAGTCAAATCAAGTCATAAGATAAGCATCATCAACCTCAAGGAAAGAAACGGTGAGCGAGCAACTTACCCAGATGGAAATTTGCTGTCAGCACGAGCTTCCACACGAAGCCACCAATGCAAAACCTTTCGGCCACAGCTTCCAAGGGGTTCCACCACAGACTGGTCCTTGAGCAGCGATAGAGGGCTTTCTACACTCTCATCATCCAAAGTATCCAAATCCTTCATCCATTCTGGTTTGTCATCATTATCCTTCCAAAACAACCTTGAATTCAACACAAATCCAGCCCACTCAATTTTCCTTGGTAAAATTGTTCCTATGTCTCCAATGAAAACTGCACTCTTTTCTGCATAAGGCCTTGCGTCAAAAGTGTGCCAACCTACCAAACTCTCTGATGAATTACATGATGGACCCTGAATGGGTAATGAACTCTCCTCATTCTCCATCTTCTCCGTTTTCAAAGACTCGTTAGGATCACCTGAATGCACAAGAATCCCGATGGAAAGAGCCCCCACTCTATTCACTTTCTGTACCTCATCAAAGAACTCCATACTGTGCATATTACTATCATCTGCAAAAACTACTATACCATCCAATTTCCGGTCTCTCACCAATCTGCCTCCATTGCAAAATCAACCATTATCAGAATCCAATCTTATCATTTCTAACATTACAACATAAGCAACATTTTTAGTACCACTATGTCTATCCATATATTTTGGACAAATACCAACAAATCCCACATTTTAAGCAGTTCTAATTCATACTATATCAATGAAAAAATCTATCAAATTCCACATTTCAAGCAACCAAATTCAAATCATATTTACAACACTCCTCAACATTAAGACCTCAAATCAAATTTGCAACCACAATATCAAAATTCATTAACAATAAACCAACTGAAATCAGAAAATAATTAAATAAACCACTCACCTCAATGCCTGAACCCTCATGAGATCCTCCACCCGGTGACGATCCGCCCAAGAAACCGGCATCTGGCGGTCGAACCCAATATGGATGGTCCTCAACCTGGACTTGGCAATCAAGGTGGCGGTTTCATTGGTGGCACCACCAGCCTCAACGACGATCCAAACGACGTCGTAAGGAGCATTCATAAGCGAATGCATAACACCAGTCAAATGAAGAGCCTGGAAAGTTCTAACATAAGTAGGAGTGATTACAATAACAGTCCTAGGGTCCTTCACACCATATTGCAACCTCTGCTCCTTCTGAACTCTCTCCAGAATCCGGTGAGCTCTCATCACTTCCTCCGGGTTCGGGTGAGGCCACGGCCGGATCAAGATCCCATGACGCCCAACAACCACCCTACTCGCCACCGTCCGATTCTCCGGAATCGGCGGTTGAAGGATCGCCGTAGATCGAGTATCTAGGGTTCGAAAAAACGGCACCGTAATAGTAGAGGAAGACGAAGAGTTGGGAGAAGTAGTAGTAGAGGAGAAAAGCAAAAAGAAGAGTAAACGAGAAAATCGGAAACCCAAAACAAGACTAATTAAGCAGCATAAAGCATGGAGGATTATCCAGAACAATGTGGCCGGAGATTTCATTGGTCCGTCGGGTCCTCCGCCGTCAAGTGACCTGAAACTGTTGCTCCGGCGAGTAGCTTGTTGCAGGAGTGAAAGCTGCTTCATCTTCTGGTATGGAACAGGATTAACAATGGCGAGTGATCGAAGTTAAGGAGACATTAGGAAGGAGGTGGGTGGGAAGGAAGAATCAATCAATCAATGGAAATGGAAATGGATTTAAATAATGATATAATTTGGTGGGAGACTTAGCTTCAGATTTAAGGATGGATTTGAGAAGATGAGTTTGATTAGTGGTCACTTTCTAGCACCTAACCATGGTGATGGGTTGATGGTGTTTGTCTCTGCTGATTTTGCTGAACTATGGATTTCCTTTTTGGAGAGAGACGAGGAAAGAAAATGGGAGGTTTTTTTCGGACATTGAAAAATATTGAATATCCGGGAAATAGGAAAGAAATCGGACAAGAAAACAGATTTTTTTTAATTTTGGTAAACAAATGGTAAAAAATCAATATTATTCCTCTTAATTATTTTATTTCCTAATTCGCAGGTGTTCATTGATACAAACCCGGATACATTCGGATCGAAAATCGGAATTTGATATTTCTAGACCTTTAGACCAGAGCTATTTTGCATGGATCGGATCGGATCGGACCGGAAAAATCGGACCAAAATTCGGACCGGATCGATTGCAGATTTGTAGACCTATTTCTATATTTATTTATTTTTTCTACAAAATATAGTAAAAACAATATATTAAAAAAACTAATTGTTTAAGAATTTTTTTTTAAAGATAAAATAAAATATCTCGTAATTAGTCATATTTACAACATAGGAGAAAATGATTTTTTATATATATTTTTTAAGGAAAAATCGAAGACCGGAAAATAATATTTCTCGACTCGGAGATCGGACCGATTGTCTCCAGTCCGATCCGGTCCATTTTTTCGACCGGGGTCGGTTTTTGACACCCCTGGTTGTATTTCTTTCCTCTAAGTTATTTTTAATTCCCTATAATTCCCTAAAAAAAACTATTAGAATTCCAAATAAATAAAGGGATTATCATGGAGGGAGATAATCTAATGATTATTAAGGTTATGCAACAACTTGTTCACTGTTCGTGGAAAATCCAACTGCTATCAGACAATTGCTTACCCATTTTAATAGTTATATTTCATATTATTTATGTCGGGAAGCCAACAGGCAGACTATGTGGCAGCTTTTGATCACTACATTTCGACAAACCAATATATTGATTGTTTACTCGATAGTAAATTTTCATATTTTATTACCATAGATATAGACCGGTTTTTTCATAAAATGCATCTGAGATTTAACAAAATACACAAAATACACAAAATACCCGCAAATTTTCCAGAATGCAAAAAATATCATTGAGGTTTAAAATAATATAAAAAAATTCCCTTAAGACTGACGGCATTAAGTCTACGTTAGGATGCTAAGTAGTTGAAATATTTTGCACCATATACCCCTTAGGTTTAATATAATGCACCAAATACCCCGATGCTTAAACATTAAAATTTTTCAAACATTAGTCGTTGAAATTGAATAAACCAGTATATAGTTGCAACCCTAATTTCCCTTACAAATACCACCATACAATCTTAAACCCTTCCCTCCTTACACCAGATTCAACAACAGCAAAAATAGCAGTCCAAATACCACTTCCCTTGTAACAAATTCAACAACAAGAACACTCACACCTGCAGCAAAAACAACAGCAAGAACAGTCCCCCCGGCAACAGATCAAACAACAACAACAGCAACAACAACAACAACAACACGAAACCCCCCCCCCACCCCCCCACACACACACACATTCATCATGATTTCTTCATCCAGTACATCATCATCAATGGCTATATTCTCCTACGTAATAATTCCAAACAAATGTTGTCCAAGTTGTAAAAAAAAAAAAGTGTGCAATAAAAATCTATGATACATAAAATAATCCACAGAGGCTATGTAACAAGTGTGATGATTATAACTATTTTAGGTGGTGTAAAGGAAGTGTACAACAACAAATTCAACCGCAGCAACTAGGGGTGTGCAAAATTTGGTTCGGACTGGACCGAAGGCAATCAGTTCGGTCTCCGGATCAAGAAATATCAATTTTTGATCTTCGGTCCGGTCCGGGTCGGTCTGGTCTGGTCTAAAACCCTATTTTGGACCGGACCGATTTTTTCTTAATAAAATATAATATAAACTATTTAAAAATTTAATTCTCTCCTTAATATTACTATATTGTGACATATTTTATTTTAACTTCCAAAAAAGGTCTTAAACAATTGGGTTTTTTTATATAAGTTTTTTTATTTTTTACCATAAATAATAGAAAAATAAAAAATATATAGAAATAGGTATAAAACCGGTCCAAACCGGTCCAGTCGGGGTTTTGGACCAATTTTTCCAGTCCGGGTCCGGTCTAAGCATAATCGGTCCGGTCTACGGGTATTGAATTATCAAAATTTTGGTCTGGTCTGGGTCGGTCTGGTCCCGTCCGCGTTTGGACCGATGAACACCCCTAGCAACAACCACAACAAGCGTGCAAGACAAATGAGTATATGCAATATGGAGTATGAGGGAACATCGGAAGCTAACAACAATATGAGTGACGAATTGAAGAAACTGAAGTAGAGAGTGATAGAACAACAAAAGTTCCAAGCTGCAACAATTAAAGTAAGGATTTTAATGTTTATGTTTCTAATGTTTGTAACAAAGAAGTAATGAAAAAAAACAATGAACTTTGTAATGGCACGGCCAAAACAATTTCATCATAATATGCAAGATTTTAAAGGAGTGGAGTAACTAAAATAGTTGGTTTCCAAAATAAATTGAACATTAAGTTGTCAGTAGCTTTAAAAAAAAAGGCCGAAATGCCACAAATTCACAAAAACAGATGAACTAAGCTAAAGCCTAAGCTTACTCAAACTTATGCAACTTTAGACTTATTGCCTTTGGAAATCGGGGATTGCAATAGCTAGTTTTTGAAAAAAAAAATCATGTTTAAACATCAGGGGTATGGAACATTATATTAAACCTAAGGGATATTTGGTGCAAAATGTTTCAACTACTTAACAGCCTAACGGAGACTTAACGTCCTTTGGCCTTAAGGCCATTTTCTTATATTATTTTAAACCTCAAGGGTATTTGGTGTATTCTGAATAAGTTGGGGGTATTTGGTGCAGTTTGTTAAACTTCAATGACATTCCATGAAAAAAAAAACATAGATAAAGTATGTTACAGTCTTGGAGAGACGATTATCCTAATTTCATTGTAGTTTGTCTTTTCCAAAAAAATACAATATTCTCCTACCTTTTATCTCTTTTCTCTAAACTATTTCAATATCCTTATTTTGTCTCTTTTTCCTCTTTCGCGTGTTATTTTCCCTCTATCCTTCCCTGCAAGCTCTCAACTCTTTTAAAAAAAAGTGAACTAATCAAGAAAACATACAAAAAATTACCTGATTTTTTCTTATAAATAATTTTTTGTTTAGTGGTGAAGAGTGAGACCACTTATATAATAAAAATATATATAATTGCAATAGGTGAAGAGTGAAAAGGTACGAATTCTTGTTAGAGTTAGGATAAGAAAGAAAAAAAAAATCAACTTGAAGAATTAGACCTCTAATGGAGGAGAAAAAAATGAAAAGAGAAGAAATAGAGAAATCAAATAATATCAAGAGAGATAAAACAAAGATAACAAATCATTTTTGATAGAAGATTAGCTAAATAGAAACGATAAAAAAACATAAAAATAAGTAAAATTTAGGCCTCAAAAGTGTGGTTAACTCTTATTTCTTTTTTTAAGCGCTTAGAAGACATCTCTATTTTATAAGATAACTCATAAGGCCATTTTAGTAAATAATATTTTGGTCTCCTTCTATAGAATACTAATCTTATATGCACGCGATACGTACGGAAGTATTAAAAAAACTAAATCTTTTTGTTATAATACATATCACCAGAAATTTGCAAAATGTTCACAAAGTTCGTCATAAAAAAAAGTATGCATCATATAGATACAAATTATGCATCATATTGTTCACAAAGTTCATTGGATCCATTCCAATAGATAGCCCCATTCCAAAGCATGACTTTCATATAAAAATGAAAAATCTATTACGACCCACAACAACAAGAAATTGAAGCTGCTTCTTGGCAGTTTCGAGAAGATCAACACTCACTACTATAGTCTGTGCTTATGTCCATTCTCTCTCTTGCTCCATTTCCATGTTTCAACCTATGAAAAACTTCATATCACACTCCATTAGAAAATGTAACCTGACAAAAGTAAACATAAAAATTACATAAACTTTCCCTTATCAACATTATCCAGTATTAGCTGACGAAATTCACAATTGAAAATTGTAAGTACTTGTTAATCGTTGAATAATTTAAACCACTTAAACTAATTTCCCCCAAAAATCCTTCTTGAAAAAACACTAATTTCAACCGATTACCTCCAATTAAATTAATTCTAAGTGGCAATTATAAAACCAAAATGATGGTAATTTATCAAAATTGGATCAAAATATTCAAGAAATCACTAAAAACAACCCAATTAACACAAAGGGATAATAGTTGCATATAAGAGGAGTCAGTGTAAGAGGAGTGACCCAAGTGCATAACTTATTCTAACAAAAACAAATTAAGGAACTGTTTGCGTAACGGTTGTTTCTCAATGCAGCATACATAACATAATGCCATATGAATGGTGAAGATGTAAACCAAATTAACTTAACAGTGATCCAACACAGTAACACTAAGTAATCATGAATAACAAACTTACAGATGCTCTAGTATCTAATTCAAGTTTCAATATTGCAATCAAACCCATCTGATATCTTTTTGAGGCCTGAAGTTGAGTGGATGAGTGATGGTGTAGTCGTCCCATCATGTTTCTAATTATGTTGGCCTTTCAGTCCTAAAACCAAAGGCTTCCTTTGTCACCTGCAGCAACCAATACACCTTCCTTGTGAACAACCATCGTTGTGCATAAACTCTTCAAACTTGTCATTAGCAGGCACTGTGATATAGTAATTACATTAAAAACTTAGTGTAATTATTTTGCAGAATGGGGAAAAAAACATAGAACAAAACAGAGTTTTTGGAATCAAAATACCTCAATAATTTGGATAAGTAAACCTCATATCAGATAATCAGACCCCATCTTTGGTTGAACATCATAAGTGAATATAGTTTCAGGGAAAAAACCAGGGTCATTACCTATTTTATTGTCAACCCATCATCTTACTGGTCAACGTTACACATTTAGTAGTTGCAAAATGCCTTGAAATATTCCTTTTCAAAGTCATTCTCGAAGCTTAAGGAAACATAATACTATAGTAGTATACATATAGGAACACCCCCCCCCCCTCCAAATCTGTCCAAGTTCTCCCCTTATTATGTAGTTATTCAGAGAGGTAATCAAGAAACGGAAATTTGAGTTTCCAAACTGACTTCTGACGAACATACTTTTAAGAGAAAGTGAAATTCGTTTCAAAATATTTACTGAACCAAACACTGATATTCATAATATCTAAGCTAGCAATTGAAGTACATCTGTATGACAATGATAACCATACATAACAATTAAGTAATGGTGCACGACTGCATGGTTAAAATTAAAAATCACTCGAGACATGAGATTTCCCTAAGATTTCAATAACAATAAACAGAGGTCAAATTTTATCAAAATTGTCAAACAATTTCATTAAAGAAATACATTTAGGAGCATAAACAATATAATTTTCACAAATAAATTAAGAAATTCAAAAGATTGAGGTAGAGGGAGGGAGAGAGAGAGAGAGAGAGAGAGAGAGAGAGAGAGAGAGAGAGAGAGAGAGAGAGAGAGAGAGAGAGAGAGAGAGAGAGAGAGAGAGAGAGAGAGAGAGAGAGAGAGAGAGAGAGAGAGTCAACCTATGTACTTAGATCTCTTCTCATCATCCTTGTCCGCATCCAAAGGAGTCGTTTCCTTCTTCTTCTCTGAAACCGAGGAAGAGGCAATCGCAGCAGAAGCAAATTCATCAACAAGCTTCTTCTTCTTCTTCTTCTCGGCTTCCTCCTTGAGCTTATTCTCCCTCGCCTTCTTGATCAAACCAGCCGCCGCTTTCTCAGATGAATCGTTGAAGAAGAAATATGTCTCCTTGGAAAGGAAATCAATGGCCGATTGAAGAAACCCTAGAGGATTCGAGGGGTCGAGTGTTGCAGAGTACAACTTTTTTCCCAATCTCTATCTTTACTTGTTTTCTTATACAGAACAACAATTTGTTTAAACACAAATTTCAGTTTCAAAGAAATAAATACAAATTTCTTGAGTGAAGTTCAAACTTTAGTTAAATATAATTGAAATGATTTTTGTTTGGCATTATCAACATTTATTTATGTTAGTAATGATTTTGATTTGAAACACATACTTTCTTCAAGCCATACTTTTGCATGAAAGCATTACCTAGGTACCATTAGTCGACCACCGAGCACCATAACCTTGAGGAATTCGTATTTCAAAAACAACACCATGTGGTTGGACAATATGCACATTCAACCATCGGCATTGATCTATTATGCGGGTTATGACTTCTATGGCAAGCTGGTTTTTAGTTGAATCTGACACAAAGAATTAAAGAAGAAACAAAATCATGGACTTTTTTTTTTACTGTTTCAGCAAGAAAACATGTCGGGAAATGAATTTTCAAGGTACACAAAACTCTATATGACAAAATCAGAGAATCAAATATACAGGTTATGCATAAGAATGTAACACCCCGACAATTCTCATTTTCTAGAATAACCCTTTTTATAAATATAACTATAGAGAATTATCAAAGTATTATCACCCGTGTGAAAACATAATGGCTTATTCAGAATTTTGCAGCGGAAAACATAAAACTAACTTTAGGTTTATAAATAATCAATTACAAAGTTAATTCCCAAAACCAATCAACGAAAATAAAGTAATGTAGATAGTATGACAAGTACGTTTAAAGTCCAATTTAACAAACCCAAGTCACTTAGCAAATCAAAATAAATACAAGCTCTCTAATCCCGACCCCAATGATGCATCATCTTCAAACCTGTAGATGGGAAACGCTTATTGATCCTTAGAGACTGCTCACCAAAATGGGTCATCACAGGATCAATAAGGCATAGCCATGATCAACACACACAAACAAAGCACGTAATCAGCTTTGCTGAGTACTACATACTAAAACAATAGTAATACTAACATGATTCTATTAAACGAACAACCCTAACATGATACTAATAAAATATAAGTGAGGATAACCAAAACATATTAACTTGAAGACTATATTTGACTGAACTAGACCTTTGTATCAATAACATTATTTTAATTGAAATAGTCAATGGACCGAGTTGTCTACTAGAAGCCTTCACTAAAAAAGACGAGGTACGGGCGCGACTCCGTAACCCCAACGACCTGCGATATCGAGGAACTTTTGAATAAAATAGAACCGGTAGTGATCAATCCGGCCCCAGAAAAAGTTATAGGCGACCCATGACCCCAACTCCTGATTGTCCGTCACTTCAGACGTGCACAGTCTAAAGCTATTGCTACTAAGTTTCACTTTACATGATTTACAGATTCATACTCTGTTATGACTCAACAATCACATTAATCATACAATCAACAAGTATTCGCAACTGTTTTTATCTTGAAATTAAATAAGTGATCACAAAGCTGTCATTCCAATTAATTCAACCTTTCCTTTAATAATGGTTAACCCCTTGATATGGGTATAAAGTTTCAACTTACTAAACAAGGTCCTCGGCCCTCATAAAGTAGTGAAATGCTAAAAGGGAACAACAATCAATCGATCTAAACCAATATATATGAAATAATATAATGTTCCCAACCAACATGCTTGCATCAATCACCACGCTAACATGTTATAATTCTCATAATAAAATCCATGTTCAACACGTTCATCCAACAACATTAAACATGTAAATTTCAACATAACCAAGTTCAAAGACATAACATGGTTTCAACATAAGCACACATCCCCAAGCACACAGGTATGTACGTACCTTCTGAAGACAAACTGATAGGCCACTTTAACACTTTCAAAAGTCGCCTAAAGAGAATTCTCCGCCTAAAATAACCAACAAGGATTCTCAATCAACTTCTAATCATTCACAACAATAACAAAGCATCTTAAATACATCTTAAACATATTTAGAACCTTCCCCAATATCGAAACTTGAGTATCTGATTTCCTAGCATAATAATTATTGAATCAATTTGAAATTCGTTGAAAACTCTTCGAAAATATCATACTTTAATTTTCAGCAATATAAACTCGTTTAAAACTTCGCCAAGGCCAATTTAACATGCCTAGAACGTTGAAACAATAATTTTAATAATCCACAATCATCCTACCATGATATAAAACCATTAAAACCTTAAAATTCATACTTTAAATAATTCAAACTCTTATTTCAATCAAATTATATAATCTGAAAATTAATAATTTAACTATGTAAAACATATAAATATGAAATTCATAATTAAATCATAAAACTATAAATTTAATTCAAGAAAACATAACTTAAATTAATAAAACATAATTAAAACCCTAACAAATCTGAAAATAAACTAATTTATAATATCAAAATATAATCTGAATTCTAAATATACGTCATCAAAACTACTAATTTAAATCATGAAAACTATAATTAATTTATTAAAACATAAATAGTAATTTAAATAAATGGAAGGGGAAGAAATAACCAAAAGTGGAGACAAAGGAGGTTGGCCGGCGACGGAATACGCGGCAGCAAGCACGATGGTCGCGCAGGCCGGCGGGTGTACGGTGGCAGCGAGGGAGGCGGTTGTGCGGTGGCTGCTGTGCGACAATCAAAGCAAGAGAGTGAGGAGAAGGGCATCGAAAACCGAACAAAAAAAGGAAGAGACATGAGGGGAAAGAAGGGAGTTACCGGCGGCGGTGAGTGAGAGAAACCGGTGACGTGTCGGCTGGTGGTGGCGGCGACAAGCTCGCGGTGGTTGCTGCAAATAGATGGAAATGCTTAAGGAGAAAGAACGAAGCAAAGAGAGAGGAGAGAAAGGAGAAAGAAAGAGAGGAGGGAGTTACCGGCGGTAAGGCTCGCCGGTGGCTGGTGGCGAGGGAAGTTCACAAAGGTGGATGGTACAGCAGCAGCAACGTGAAGCAGAGAAGGGTTTGAGAGCTTGGTTCACGTGAAAGTGAAGGACAAGGGGAGGGTTTGTTGGTTTTGATTCCACGTGAAATAGGGTTAGGAAAGGGAGTAAAGAGTTTGGGTTTTTGTTATTTGGGATTCACCCAATTGGGCTAGAATTAGGATTGAGGTTGCTTGAATCCAAAATGGTTAGGATTGTTTTTTTCCAATTTCAATCGAACGTGTTTTCTTAATTCGAATTCTTTTCAACGTAAAATTCTAAAATTATTTTGATTTCATAAATCGTTAAAAATATTCAAAATGTAATAAAATAAATATACGTTAATTATATATTTATTTCTGAAATTTGTAAATTCTTATTTAAATATAATTAACTATACGTTAAAATATATAAATAATGTTTCTAAATTTACGGGGGGATTACAAATAACCAATTGGAAGTTTCCACAACCAAATCTTAATCCTTCCAGCTGTCTTATTTTCTTTAGCATTTTATGCAATTTTCCACAGATTTATTCATATGAACATCTACTATCCACAGCTAGTAAAAAAAACATCATTTGATTCAGTTTCGATTTATATAGTAACGACTAACGATCCATCAACGTGAGAATTTTTCATGCTGTGAGGGGGTCGAAAAAACACGAGGCTAATGCGTGACCTCGTCCCTCGTGGGCGTGACGTTTCTTTTTGTCAAATCAAGTGTATTTGGATTTCCTGTGAGTTTACACCCAATTGACTAGTAATATAGGAGTCGCCATTAAGTTTTTAACGACAATGAGAAAAACTGACAAAACCCGGTTATCGTGACATAAAGGGAGTGCAATTATGTTTGACCATGACGGCCATAGGTTCCCTTGCACTACTACAGAAATATTATTTAATAGCGTTTTTTTAACAGCGCTTTTACCTCTTCCGCTATCAAAAGTATAAAAAATAACATATTATAGCGCTTATATAAAAACCACAGTCTTACGTACACATATTATAGCGCTTATATAAAAAGCGCCATCATATGTACACAATATTACAACGCTTAAGTCATATGCTCTCTCAAACTATTGCTATTATAAGGCTTCTAAAAACAATGCTATTAAAACGTATAGGAGAAAAAAAAACATAAGGAAAAAAAAACCGCATTTTTATCCTTCCCTGTTCTCTTAACTCTAAGCCTCAAGACCCTAATTGAGCGAGATCAGCCTAAATCAATCACACGGCGGCGATTACGGTGGTGGCGATGTCCTTTAGGTGGCGGCCTTTCCTCCGCCCAACGGTTCTTCTTCTCATGGCGAAAGAGAATTTCAAGGTAATCCATCCTTAAAATGTGCGATTTCTGTTGATTTTATGTTTGGTTGTTCGTAATTTGCGTTTTAAGTGTTGGATTATTGTTAATTAGTTTTCTTGAATGGTTTTGTGGTGAAAGGGGTTTGCATTCGATTAGGATTGGTTTAATTTGTGTTTTAGGGTTTTGTTCCTCTGAATTGGTTCACGTATGTAGTGAGTATTTAGATTGTAATTGGGTTTTGATTCTCTATTTTGATAATAGGTTGTTGGATTATTTGGATTTCATTATTGCACTAGAGTATTACATTTGTTGGAATTTTGGAAAACTACAGTAGGATACTTATCACTTTAACTTCAAATGTGACTATTTCATTTGTAAGAAAACATTATACCAACTGGAAGTGGGATATATATTTGTTTAGGATGCTTATCACTTTATCTTACTAGTCTCAATTCTCCTTAGACGACTCTTGATGCACAATTGTATTTCAAGTGTTTCAAGAATATTTTGTTTTGATCTTGGATCTACACTGCATAATTTCTTCAAATGTGGCTTCTTTGTTACATTTGATGAATAACTGAAGGCTACTTTTCAGGTTAGTTAAATTTTTTTTCTACTATGTTCTGAGATTGTAATTTATTTATTTTTGGTTAAAAACTTAAAATTAATTTGATCTGATTTTAATTTTAGTTAAACTTGATAGGTTAGTAATTTGGTTTTAAACTTATCTGATTATGTGATTCAATGCTATTTTGTCGAGTAAATATGTTTTTGATTGTTTGGTCGAATGAGTATGATTCAATTCGGTCAACAAGTGGCCAATTTTGACTGATTCTGGTTGTATTCAAAGGAATTGGAATTAGGCGGAGATAGATATAGGTTTTCGGTTAGTTATAGCTTAATTAATGGAAGTTTGCTCCACTTTTTGCCTTAAAAAGTAGATTATAGGATTCAGAGAAAGATTTCATCAAGAACTTTAATTGGATATGCCAATTAACTTTTATCAGGAACTATTAATATCGAACCAGAACTGCTGTTTTATCAGAACTATTTTATCAGGAAATTTCTATTCAAATTTTACTGTTTTTAACCTTGTGTAATGATTATGGAATGGTTGTCCTGTTTATTTAAACCAGAACTGCTGGTGTAGATGAATTTCTTTCACTGGTTTAGTAGACATATGATCATCCTGTTAGGTTATGATACATATGACAATTCATAAATCATGCGGAAACAACCATTTAGCCAGGAATACATATTATTTACACATAATCATATAGCATAATTTAGATGCATACTCTTTGTTGCGTGCCTTCCCTAGCTGCGCCCGAACCGAACAAGAACAGGTCTTTAGGACTCCAAGTGTCGTCCCTCCGTAGATAGTCCACAGCACGTCCGGATCCGCCTTAAGATTGACCAACTAGAATCGCCCTTAAGGTACTAGAATTTTCGGCACTCTTAGGTAAGAAATATGACTGAATTTTTCTCTCAAAACTCACTTTGAATACTTGAATTAATCTCTCAAAATATGTGACCCTAGGCACGTATTTATAGAGTTATGGAAAGGGAATTGGAATCCTAGTAGGATACGAATTAATTAAACTTAGAATCCTATACGAACTCTATTTAATTAATTTATCCTTTTAGGAATAGGAATTTAATCATATACCAAATCCTAATAGCTTTAGGAATCGTGCATGAACACAAACACACACACACACACACGCGGCAGCCACGAGGGCCGCCCATGCGCGTGCGTGCGAGCAGCAGCCCACGCCACGAGGCCCACGCAGCCGTGGCCTTGGCGCGCGCTGGGCCTGCCTTGCGGTGGGCCTGGGCGCTGCCTTGGCTGGGCTTGTGGCGCGCGTTTGGCTTGCTGGGCGATGGCCCGACTTCGTGCTGGGCCTTCGTCCGGCAGGCCTCGTCCGGTGCTAATTCGTACGATACGCTTCCGATTAAATTCCCGGTTCCGGAATTCATTTCCGATACGAACAATATTTAATATTTCCGATTCCGGAATCAATTTCCGTTCCGAACAAATATTTAATATTTCCGTTTCCGGAATTATTTTCCGATTCCGATAATATTTCCGATTCTGACAATATTTCCGTTTCCGGCAATATTTCCGATTCTGGCAATATTTCCATTTCCGATAATATTTTCCGATACGTACCATGTTTCCGTTTCCGGCAACATCTACGACTTGGATAATATTTATATTTCCGATACGATCCATATTTCCGTTTCCGGCAATATCATCGTTTCCGGAGTATTCATTTCTTGCCTGTGACGATCTCAGCTCCCACTGAAACCAAGATCCGTCGATTCCGAATATCCATAGATGGAGTATCTAATGCCATTAAATACTTGATCCGTTTACGTACTATTTGTGTGACCCTACGGGTTCAGTCAAGAGTAAGCTGTGGATTAATATCATTAATTCCACTTGAACTGAAGCGGCCTCTAGCTAGGCATTCAGCTCACTTGATCTCATTGAATTATTAACTTGTTAATTAATACTGAACCGCATTTATTAGACTTAACATAGAATGCATACTTGGACCAAGGGCATTATTTCCTTCAGTCTCCCACTTGTCCTTAGGGACAAGTGTGCATTTCCTAATTCCTTTGTCGCTCGATGCTTGCTCTTGAACATAAGGTAAGAGTCGTCATCCTTATTATGTCCAGAGGTGTTCCTCGGTTTCAGAGTTCAACTGATCAAATAAACAGATAATCATAGCCTATGATTCATCCGAGCACGGCCATGCATTTCACAGTTTCTAGCTCTCCGAGTGGCCTTGTACAACTTTTAAGCATCTCATCCCGATTTATGGGAGGACAATCCCAATCTTGCGATCTTGAGATTAGACTTCGTTTGATAGGTGATTACCTGAGCGTTGCCTTTATAGCCTCCTTTTACGGTGCGACGGTTGGTCAACGTCAAAGCAACCAGTTCTCAAACAAGTAATCTCAAATCACTCAGGTATTGAGGATTTAGTGTCTAATAATTTAATGAAATTTACTTATGACAGACTTTCATCTCTTACAGTAAAGTTTCATAGGTCTTGTCCGATACTAGTCTTCCCAAAGTAAGTATCTATGCAAATGATTATGACATTGCCATGTCCACATAGTTCAAGAAACAGAACTATTAGTCATCTTGCATTCTAATCGTCTAACGTTTTCTATGCGTCCAATTTTATAGAAAACTCCGACTAGGGACCATTTTCAGCCTTTGAAATTCAAGTTCACTTGATAGACATTTCTTAGTCACAGGACTGGTCCTGACAGTCTATCTTGAATATATCGTCAAATTGAAGGGACTCATCATTTAATAAACCACAAATTAAATGGAAAAATGAATTCTTTTCATTTATTGTGAATGATTAACCAATAATGTTTTACAAAGATTTAAACTCTAAAACTTTAAAACATTAAACAGAGACATCAAAGCCATTCTCCAATATGCTTGATTCCCATGGCTGCAGTGTACGAGTTGTGCTTCGCCTGCGGCAGAGGTTTAGTTAATGGATCTGATATGTTGTCATCAGTTCCAATTTTGCTTATCTCGACTTCTTTTCTTTCAACGAACTCTCGTAGAAGGTGAAATCTACGAAGTACATGCTTGACTCTCTGGTGGTGTCTAGGCTCTTTTGCCTGTGCAATAGCTCCGTTATTGTCACAATACAGGGCTATTGGTCCTTTAATGGAGGGGACTACACCAAGTTCACCTATGAACTTCCTTAGCCATATAGCTTCCTTTGCTGCTTCATGTGCAGCAATGTACTCCGCTTCAGTTGTAGAATCCGCAATGGTGCTTTGCTTAGCACTTTTCCAGCTTACTGCTCCTCCGTTGAGGCAGAAGACAAACCCAGACTGTGATCTGAAATCATTTTTGTCGGTTTGGAAACTTGCGTCCGTATAGCCTTTAACAATTAATTCATCATCTCCACCATAGACCAGGAAGTCATCTTTGTGCCTTTTCAGGTACTTCAGAATGTTCTTGGCAGCAGTCCAATGCGCCTCTCCTGGGTCTGACTGGTATCTGCTCGTAGCACTGAGTGCGTACGCAACATCCGGGCGTGTACATATCATAGCATACATTATTGAACCAATCAATGATGCATATGGAATCCCATTCATTCGTCTACGCTCATCAAGTGTTTTTGGGCACTGAGTCTTGCTTAGAGTCATTCCATGAGACATGGGTAGGTAGCCTCTCTTGGAGTCCGCCATCTTGAACCTATCAAGCACCTTATTGATATAAGTGCTTTGACTAAGTCCAATCATCCTTTTAGATCTATCTCTGTAAATCTTGATGCCCAATATGTACTGTGCTTCTCCTAGATCCTTCATCGAAAAACATTTCTCAAGCCAAATCTTGACAGAGTTCAACATAGGAATGTCATTTCCGATAAGCAATATGTCGTCGACATATAATACTAGGAAAGCAATTTTGCTCCCACTGACCTTCTTGTATACACAAGATTCGTCCGCGTTCTTGATGAAACCAAAGTCCTTGACTGCTTCATCAAAACGTATGTTCCAGCTCCTGGATGCCTGCTTCAATCCGTAGATTGATTTCTTTAGCTTGCATACCTTTTTAGCATTCTTTGGATCCTCAAAACCTCCAGGATGTGTCATAAACACAGTTTCTGTTAAAACGCCGTTTAAGAAAGCAGTTTTGACATCCATCTGCCATATTTCGTAATCGTAATATGCAGCGATTGCTAACATTATCCGAATAGACTTTAGCATTGCAACTGGTGAAAAGGTTTCATCGTAATCCACACCGTGGACTTGCCTGTAACCTTTTGCAACCAATCTAGCTTTGAAAACTTCAAGTTTCCCATCCTTGTCCTTTTTCAGTTTGAAAACCCATTTGCTTCCAATGGCTTGGTAGCCATCTGGCAAATCGACCAAATCCCATACTTGGTTTTCAGACATGGAGTCCAATTCAGATTGCATGGCTTCTTGCCATTGCTTGGAGCTAGGGCTCGTCATAGCTTGTTTGTAAGTCGCAGGTTCATCACTTTCAAGTAATAGAACGTCATAGCTATCGTTCGTCAAAATACCTAAGTACCTTTCCGGTTGAGATCTATATCTTTGCGATCTACGCGGGGTAACATTTCTAGATTGACCATGATTCTCACCAGATTCTTCTAAAGATCTCTGAGTTTCATCCTGAATGTCATCTTGAGCATTCTCTAGAGTTTGTTGTTCGACTCGAATTTCTTCGAGGTCTATTTTTCTCCCACTTGTCATTTTGGAAATGTGATCTTTCTCCAAAAAGACACCATCTCGAGCAACAAACACTTTGTTCTCAGATGTATTGTAGAAGTAATACCCCTTTGTTTCCTTTGGATAGCCCACAAGGATACATTTGTCAGATTTTGGATGAAGTTTGTCTGAAATTAATCGTTTGACGTATACTTCACATCCCCAAATCTTAAGAAAAGACACATTTGGAGGCTTTCCAAACCATAATTCGTATGGAGTCTTTTCGAATCATAATTCGTACGGAGCTCTATTTATAGTGAGTGCAGCTGTATTTAGTGCATGTCCCCAAAATTCTAATGGAAGTTCGGCCTGACCCATCATTGACCTGACCATGTCTAGCAAGGTTCTGTTCCTCCGTTCCGACACACCGTTCCATTGTGGTGTTCCAGGAGGAGTCAATTCTGATAGAATTCCACATTCTTTCAGATGGTCATCAAATTCATAGCTCAGATATTCACCGCCTCTATCAGACCGCAGTGCTTTAATCTTCTTGCCTAATTGATTCTCTACTTCACTCTGAAATTCCTTGAATTTGTCAAAGGATTCAGACTTATGCTTCATTAGGTAGACATAACCATACCTACTGAAGTCATCAGTGAAAGTGATAAAGTAGCTGAAACCACCTCTGAAGGAAATAATGCCCTTGGTCCAAGTATGCATTCTATGATAAGTCTAATAAATGCGGTTCAGTATTAATTAACAAGTTAATAATTCAGTGAGATCAAGTGAGCTGAATGCCTAGCTAGAGGCCGCTTCAGTTCAAGTGGAATTAATGATATTAATCCACAGCTTACTCTTGACTGAACCCGTAGGGTCACACAAATAGTACGTAAACGGATCAAGTATCTAATGGCTTTAGATACTCCATCTATGAATATTCGGAATCAACGGATCTTGGTTTCAGTGGGAGCTGAGATCGTCACAGGCAAGAAATGAATACTCCGGAAACGATGATATTGCCGGAAACGGAAATATGGATCGTATCGGAAATATAAATATTATCCAAGTCATAGATGTTGCCGGAAACGGAAACATGGTACGTATCGGAAAATATTATCGGAAATGGAAATATTGCCAGAATCGGAAATATTGCCGGAAACGGAAATATTGTCAGAATCGGAAATATTATCGGAATCGGAAAATAATTCCGGAAACGGAAATATTAAATATTTGTTCGAAACGGAAATTAATTCCGGAATCGGAAATATTAAATATTGTTCGTATCGGAAATGAATTCCGGAATCGGAAATTTAATCGGAAGCGTATCGTACGAATAAGCATCGGACGAGGCCTGCCGGACGAGGGCCCAGCACGAAGCCAGGCCATCGCCCAGCAAGCCAAGCGCGCCACACGAACAGCCAAGGCCACGCCAGGCCCAGCGCAAGGCCAGGCCCAGCAGGCCGAGGCAGCGCACAGCGCGCGCAGCGCGCGCAGGAGCTACGTGGGCTTGTAGCTCGCGTAGGCCTCGCTGCGTGGGCTGCTGCTCGCACGCACGCGCATGGGCGGCCCATCGTGGCTGCCGTGTGTGTGTGCGTGAGTGTTTGTGTTCATGCACGATTCCTAAAACATGCAGAGTTCGGTTAATGATTAAATTCCTAATTCTATTAGATAATTAAATTAATTAATTAGAGTTCTTGTAGGATTCTAGGTTTAATTAATTTGTATCTGAATAGGATTCCAATTCCCTTTCCATACCCCTATAAATATGTGGCCTGGGTTCACAATTTATAACGAGTTTTCAAAGTGAGTTTTTGAGAGAAAAATTCAATCACACATCTTGCTCAAAAGTGCCGAAAATTCTAGTACCTTAAGGGCGATTCTAGTTGGTCAATCTTAAGGCGGATCCGGACGTGCTGTGGACTATCTACGGAGGGACGACACTTGGAGTCCTAAAGACTTGTTCTTGTTCGGTTCGGGCGCAGCTAGGGAGGGCACGCAACAAAGAGTATGCATCTAAATTATGCTATATGATTATGTGTAAATAATATGTATTCCTGGGTTAATGGTTGTTTCCGCATGATTTATGTAATATCACATGTATCATAACCTAACAGTGGTATCACGAGCCCCTTATTATTTTCATAATCTAATTTGCATGAACATGGTTAAATATTACAAATTTGCAAGAATTAAAAGGGGTGATTAATTTTCGTAATTGTTAATTAATTGCAAATTGCGTTTATTTAATTATACGTACGCAGGTTTTCGGCAGTTTCTTCGTTACTCATCCAAATCGAGTGATTTTTGTGTCAATTTCGCATGTAAAAGGCATTTTAAAATTTTGACAAAAATAGTCTTTTTCTGCCGAACCCAGAATTCTCAAATTCGAAGCCTAACTATGACTTTTCGAAGGTTTTAGTTTTTCGAATGCAAAATTTCGTAAATTTAAGATGTTAAATTAAATATTTGCGATTCTTGTTGATAAATCTTAAATTTTTGATTGACCTACTGTATATGTTTAACAAGTTTGAATGCCTAGCCTTGTTAATTATGCAATCTAATTTGTAATTATGATTAATTTGTTGAAAATTAGAATAATTTAGAATTAATTTGATTTTCATAATTAATTATAATTTAATTAGAAACCTATGATTAAAAACCACCATAAAAATTGTAAATTTATGATAAATTTTAAATTTTTATGACCTAGGCTTGAATCCATAATAATCGGAAATCAATTGAATAATAAATTTTCGATTTTTCGCCCTAAAATTATGAAATTAATATTATTTATTAATTTGTCATTAATTTTAAATATAAATTTTAAATTTTTTATATGATTCGTTCATATAACTTGCACGCACAAAGCAATGGACGCTTCGTGTTACCCTTAAGGGGTGTTGTATAGTGCGGGCATGCGACGACGAGCAAGGGAGCTCGTCGCCCGTGCGGTACGAATGCAATGAGCAGGGGCATGGTGCACGAGCACAAGGCAGTAGCCCTGCCTTGTGTCGTGGGCCACGAGCTATGGACGAATGGGCATGGGCGAAGGCAAGGCACGGCAGTCGCGTGTGGGCAGCAAGCGAGCTGCGCCACAACGCGCACTGCCTCGCGCAAGCGCGCGCAGCCTCGAGCGCAGTGAGCGCAAGCTCGCGTGCCACGAGCGCTGCGCCCAGCGTCGATCGCGCGCAGCGAGCAATTGCTCGCGCACAGCGAGCGATGGCTCGCGCACAGCGAGCGATGGCTCGCGTGCATCGAGCGCTGGAGCGCGCGCAGCGAGCGCTGGCGAGCGCGCACAGCGAGCGATGGCTCGCGTGCATCGAGCGCTGGCGCGCGCGCAGCGAGCACCACTTGTGCGATGGCTTGCGATGGAAGATGCAGCAGCTATGCGACGAGCGCATGGGCTGCGCGCACATGGCCAGCGATGGCTGTGTGCGTGTGGCCCATGGGCGTGCGATGCGTAGGGTGTTTGCATTGCGATTAGATCGTTTTGAATGTTTAATTTGAAATTTTTCAGTTTACGTATTTTTAATTAATTTTAAAATTAATAATTTAAATTATTTTCTTGGATTTTAATTTTGAATATTGTAATTATAATAAATTTTATTTATTCTAATCATTTTACTAAAATTAAAATCATGAATTAATTTAAATACGACTGAAATTAAATTAAACTTTTTGGATTCAATTATAAATTCATATGAGCTTTAAATTTTAATTAAATTTGTATGTTTCCAGTTAGACTAGAAATACATTTTTATGTTTAAAATTAGTAAAGCATATGAATTTATTGGTTTAAGTGGGAGCCCTTTTAGTCATAAACTCTTGATTAGGTCTACAAATCCTTAAGGTTAAAACAACTTGATTAGAATTAATAAGGACTGAATAATTGGTAGATTATTGGTGCCCTTGATTAATTGCTGCAAATGTTTACGTGATGCATAATGTGTTTTACTAACCAGCTATGTGGGCCATTCATGATAATGAATGGGTGAATGGTATATATTGTATATGTACTGTTTTGCAGGTTATGAAGTGACTAGTATGGCCCAAATAGGATAGAAAATATGGTCTGCGTACCATTAATTTGAATGTAATTGGTCTAAAGTACCAAAGTTATTTTTCAATTCAAATATGGTCTGCGAACCATCAAATAGTTGTAATTAGTTATAGCTTATCCTATTTGAAGAAAATGGTGCCTCCCACGGAGATTTTCAAGACGGACTTTGAAGTCAAAGCTTCAAGATGAAGTCGGGCCATACTAGATCACATTTATCTTATGCATGCTTTAAGTTATTTATTGCTTTAAATATGTCTTAATTATGCATAAGATTGCGGCTTGATTATGTTGCATGATTAAGGATTTTAGTTCACTTAAAATCTAACCAACATAGTAAGAGCCTTAAGTTCCAAACTTAAAAATTGAGTTAAAAGGTGCCATGCCAAAATATACACTTGCTTGGATATCCTTTACATCAATCTAGTAATAGTTTTCGCTCAGCGAGGTGTTACTTATTGGTCCTAAAGGGGCAAGGTACACAAATAATTGTGAGTACATGTTAGTTTTGGTGAAACTCAACGATATAAGTAAGGAGTCCTTTTATGTCGTGGCAAAATCGATAGGTTTACCTAATAAGTTCTTAGACGTACCTATCAACCAAGAATAGTTTCTAGACTATTAGCAAAAGGCTTTTGCTTACCTAAGATGTTTTAGGATTAAGTCGACAAACTGTGCTTAGTTCTTCAATGATTTTAGGATCTTGGAATCATTTTATTCACACCTGCCGGAACACATAATTCGAATAAAATGTTAATGACTTGCTTAGATTGCATGATTGCTTTCATTTTCAAGTTATTATTCATGATAAATGTTTAGACTTTGCATGCTTCAATGTATGTTTTAATTATTGTTTATAATTAAATATCTTGCACTGCAATAAATCCTTTTAGAAAGGTAACAGTAAATTTCCTCGATTGGTAGTGAATCCAAGAACGATTCACGGAAATGAGAGAAATTGAGCAATTTAAAATATACGTTTCTTATAGCGACTTTTATGGTTGTTTTCGAACATCAAAGTCGAATGGCAAACCAATTGGTGCTTGTGAATTCAAAATACACTGTAGTTTTGAGATCATAAAGCATTGAGTTTAATACGCTCAGCTTTACCAATGGTTAACAACCTAATATCTTTGTCCATTTAATTCTCGAATGAGTCTAGTTCCTAGACATTCGAATAGATCGATACTTAGAGAACTTTAGAAGCTTCTGGTAAGATCATCTAGTTGAAACAAAATATTCAACATAAATTAAAATGGTAAAGAACCTTGTTGGTGACATTGGACATGTCTAACAAAGTATAAAAGTCAACACTAAAGAATTCAATTCTTAAGACTATAAGAAAGGGTACAAGAAATAGGAAAACGAGGAACAAATGAAAGGAATTTACGATTCCGTTTCTACCTATAAATTTGTGTTTAAAGAGAAGTGACCTAGCAATCAAACTTCCTTGGTATCATATACCGCTTGAGGTTCTTACTTCGGTAATAACTCAAACAATGGAAGCTAGGATACACTAATGACCTATAAGTGGGAAATGAAGCATGGCAATGCTACATTAGTTGTAGGGTCATCTAGTTTGTTTTAAGTCCTTTCAAAGGCTGGAACTAAATGGCTATTTTGTTCCATAATCAACATACCTAAATTTCTGTTTTCAAACACAGAAAGACTCACATTCAAGAAAAACAAAAACAATGTTTGTTTGTTTGAATGAAATGGTCAATTTCAGGTTGAGTCAATATGCTTGATTAAAACAAACAACTCTTTAAAGAACTTTACTGAGTTCAAATCAACCCCTTGATTTGAGTTCCACTAATCTTTGGCATTGTTGCTTAGACCATATCAACAAGTTAACATTCAAAAGCTCTATTTTAATGGACTTTTGAAAGTTGGTTGATTTCTAGATCAACTTAAGACAAGCTAGTCTTACTTGTTGAAAGTAACAAAAGATATGAACTATTGTTAGAACGCCTAGACAATAGAGTTCAAAGCTAAAGAAAGGTTTTATGACTTTATTATTTCACACAGATTTGAGTGAATATAGGTTTATTTACTCAATGTGATATAAGTTTGAATCTGTTTGGCTAGTTCAAAGATTCAGAAGTATAAATCCCACTTGGTAAGAAATCATAAAGATCTAGGTTAGATCATGTTGATGATTACTTAAATCAAGAATGATCATCAATGATTGTGTAGTAAAATTCACAATCTAGCTCCATAAGATATGGCATATCTAAGTTGGAATGATCGAAGTCGATAAGTACTTGATTCGATCAATGATGGATCATAAAGACTTTTCCTTTAATTTCTAAAACAAAATGCTCAACTACTACCAAACTAAACCAAATTCGTCAAAGCTATTGAAAAGTAATTTCAGAATAACTTTTCATAAAATATATCTAGAGAGTTGCAAAACTCAGTGGGAGCTTAGTGTTTGTCATTCGACAAACTAAGGCCCAAGTATAGATATATGTTTCATTGTGATTTATTCAAATGAGACACAAGGGTATTGTTTCTACCACGAATTTTTGAGAACATAATGTTTGTTTGCTCGAAATGATGTCCTTTTGGAGATTCGTTTCCAAAATGACAAGTGGGAGAAAATGGACCTCGAAAGTCTTCGAGGCGAACAACAAACATAGACGGACATTCCGGAGGCTTTTCGAAGTTCTTTAGAAAAACCGAACGTATTCTTTAAGGACTTTAGAAGTGGCTTTAAAGAATAGACATCTCTTAGAAGACTTCACAAGTGCTTCAAGGAGAACAGAATATTCAAAGGACTTTTAAGTGGCTATTGACATTCTGTTGTTTGATGTTCTATACCCTTGAAGAAACATAGAGTTCAGGTCACTGAAACTATGCAATTCTTCTATTAGATAGTGAAGAAACCTACAACTTGCAGTCAAACTATTATCATGTAGATTAATGAGTTTGTGACTTGTAAGAAAGCTATGACGAAACCCAGATTCCCTAAAATGGTTAGAGGCCATATATAGACTCAAATGTTTTAAATGGTTAGAGGCCATAAAACGTACTCAATGTTTTGATGACAAAATTGAAATTTTGTTGATTTGCAAGAATAGTTTCACACCTATTGGTTGCAAGTTTGTTTTAAGGATAAAAACCATCAAACATGAAATTGTGTTCACACACAAAGCTAGATTAGTTGTTAAAGGTTACAAGCAAATTCATGGCATGGATTGTGTTGAAACCTCATGCATAATCATAATGCTCAAGTCTATAATTCAAGCAATGATTGCATATTGGTACATATGACAATTGGATGACAAAACGTATTCCTCAATCAAATGATGGAAGAAACTATGTACATGGAATGTCATAGGATTTGTGGATCCAAATAAATGCTTGAAAAGAAAGCTAGCTTACGAAATCTAAGTACAGATTTAAGCAAGCAATTGGGAGTTGGAACTGTATTTTAGTGAAGCTAATAAGTATTTTAGTTTCATAAAATGTACATGATTCTTATAGATATATAAGAAGTTTAGTGGGAGTACATAAAACTTAATTGGTCCTATGTGTATCACACACATATCTCTCCATTGTGAAATAACATTCAAATGCTAATGACTTAGATTTGAAATTATTCATCAATGATGGACCAAGGCGAAACTTAGTACATACTGGGTATTAAGATCTATTTACAAAGATCTTATATTAATGTTTTAGATTAAGTAATGGCATTTACTAAATCAAACACGAAAGACTCCATTGGAGATATTCGACCCATGTGAATAAATCTAAGTAAAGAATGTTTGAACTATGTATAAGCATTTACTAAGTTAACATCAAAGAATCTAATGAGATTCTTCACCTATATTTTATGTCAAAGAATTTAGCTGGATTCAGTATCTACTGAAATTGAATAAGCTAAAGTTACATGAATAGAATTCAATTGAGAATTATTCTGCAAAAGAATTTATCATGTATGATATAATATGAGGATCGCCAAAAACGTATCGTATGACTTTAGGCATGACGAACATATACCAATCTCTATTGATCTAAGTGAAGATCAACTAGATTAAGATCAAGAATACTTATGGTACTTGAAAAGGTACATAGGAATAGTTCTTGATTCAAGGAAATAAAGATATACTAAATATTGATGCTACACGCATAAACACTAGCAAAGGATCAAGCAAGACCCTTTGGAGTTAACCATTGATAAGGACGAGCTATAGAGCATCGTGTTTTGAAATGGCAACATGGATTGGAGACCATGAGTTGTTGCGTGGGAAATTAAAATAATAATTTCTATGTTCTAAGATATAGTTGGAGAGTCTTCCACATATCTATGAACTGCTTGGATAGGTAAATCCAAACAAAGCATCACTAGCAACCTATACAGTTGAAGTAAAAGTAATTATTGCCTAAGAAGCAATAAAACAGGGTTGTTTAAAGTTCTTCACTGAACTTGGGTAGATCACCTATCTGCTGGCTTGATGGTTCTTCATTGAAAAATGCGTAGAACCACTCTTGAAGCAAGAAAAACGTCTGCTAACTTGATGGTTCTTCATTGCAAAATGAGTAAAACCACCATCGAAGTAAGAAAGACTAGATCACATAATAAACACACTCAAAAGATCTTATCATCATATCTCAAAGAACATTCGATGAAAAGGATATTAAGATTGGCAAAGCATGATAACTAAACCTATGCAACAAGTGAGAAGCAACACTCACATTGTAGCACTGGAAATCAAGCATAGCTTTGAATTCCATGAACTGTTTTAAAGATGGGTTTGAGGCCCATGGTTGTAAAACAATGGGGTTAAACATTTATCATATATGAAATGTATTTTCATATTCCATTTAATCTTGGTTTAGTATTAAATGATGAGTCCCTTCAAATTTGACGATATATTCAAGATAGACTGTCAGGACCAGTCCTGTGACTAAGAAATGTCTATCAAGTGAACTTGAATGTCAAAGGTTGAAAATGGTCCCTAGTCGGAGTTTTCTATAAAATTGGACGCATAGAAAATGTTAGACGACTAGAATGCAAGATGACTAGTAGTTCTGTTTCTTGAACTATGTGGACATGGCAATGTCATAATCATTTGCATAGATACTTACTTTGGGAAGACTAGTATCGGACAAGACCTATGAAACTTTACTGTAAGAGATGAAAATCTGTCATAAGTAAATTTCATTAAAATTATTAGACACTAAATCCTCAATACCTGAGTGATTTGAGATTACTTGTTTGAGAACTGGTTACTTTGACGCTGACCAACCGTCGCACCGTAAAAGGAGGCTATAAAGGCAACGCTCAGGTAATCACCTATCAAACGAAGTCTAATCTCAAGATCGCAAGATTGGGATTGTCCTCCCATAAATCGGGATGAGATGCTTAAAAGTTGTACAAGGCCACTCGGAGAGCTAGAAACTGTGAAATGCATGGCCGTGCTCGGATGAATCATAGGCTATGATTATCTGTTTATTTGATCAGTTGAACTCTGAAACCGAGGAACACCTCTGGACATAATAAGGATGACAACTCTTACCTTATGTTCAAGAGCAAGCATCGAGCGACAAAGGAATTAGGAAATGCACACTTGTCCCTAAGGACAAGTGGGAGACTGAAGGAAATAATGCCCTTGGTCCAAGTATACATTCTATGATAAGTCTAATAAATGCGGTTCAGTATTAATTAACAAGTTAATAATTCAGTGAGATCAAGTGAGCTGAATGCCTAGCTAGAGGCCGCTTCAGTTCAAGTGGAATTAATGATATTAATCCACAGCTTACTCTTGACTGAACCCGTAGGGTCACACAAATAGTACGTAAACGGATCAAGTATCTAATGGCTTTAGATACTCCATCTATGAATATTCGGAATCAACGGATCTTGGTTTCAGTGGGAGCTGAGATCGTCACAGGCAAGAAATGAATACTCCGGAAACGATGATATTGCCGGAAACGGAAATATGGATCGTATCGGAAATATAAATATTATCCAAGTCATAGATGTTGCCGGAAACGGAAACATGGTACGTATCAGAAAATATTATCGGAAATGGAAATATTGCCAGAATCGGAAATATTGCCGGAAACGGAAATATTGTCAGAATCGGAAATATTATCGGAATCGGAAAATAATTCCGGAAACGGAAATATTAAATATTTGTTCGAAACGGAAATTAATTCCGGAATCGGAAATATTAAATATTGTTCGTATCGGAAATGAATTCCGGAATCGGAAATTTAATCGGAAGCGTATCGTACGAATAAGCATCGGACGAGGCCTGCCGGACGAGGGCCCAGCACGAAGCCAGGCCATCGCCCAGCAAGCCAAGCGCGCCACACGAACAGCCAAGGCCACGCCAGGCCCAGCGCAAGGCCAGGCCCAGCAGGCCGAGGCAGCGCACAGCGCGCGCAGCGCGCGCAGGAGCTACGTGGGCTTGTAGCTCGCGTAGGCCTCGCTGCGTGGGCTGCTGCTCGCACGCACGCGCATGGGCGGCCCATCGTGGCTGCCGTGTGTGTGTGCGTGAGTGTTTGTGTTCATGCACGATTCGTAAAACATGCAGAGTTCGGTTAATGATTAAATTCCTAATTCTATTAGATAAATTAATTAATTAGAGTTCTTGTAGGATTCTAGGTTTAATTAATTTGTATCTGAATAGGATTCCAATTCCCTTTCCATACCCCTATAAATATGTGGCCTGGGTTCACAATTTATAACGAGTTTTCAAAGTATTCAAAGTGAGTTTTTGAGAGAAAAATTCAATCACACATCTTGCTCAAAAGTGCCGAAAATTCTAGTACCTTAAGGGCGATTCTAGTTGGTCAATCTTAAGGCGGATCCGGACGTGCTGTGGACTATCTACGGAGGGACGACACTTGGAGTCCTAAAGACTTGTTCTTGTTCGGTTCGGGCGCAGCTAGGGAGGGCACGCAACAAAGAGTATGCATCTAAATTATGCTATATGATTATGTGTAAATAATATGTATTCCTGGGTTAATGGTTGTTTCCGCATGATTTATGTAATATCACATGTATCATAACCTAACAACCTCTAGCATTTGTACTCATTGGTCCACATACATCTGTATGGATTAAACCCAATAGTTCATTTGCTCTTTCTCCAACTTTAGAGAAAGGTTGCTTTGTCATTTTGCCAAGTAAACATGATTCGCATTTACCATAATCCTCTAAGTCAAATGGTTCTAGAATTCCTTCCTTTTGAAGTCTTTCTAAGCGTTTCAAGTTTATATGGCCTAATCGACAATGCCACAGATAGGTGAGATCTGAATCATCCTTTTTGGCCTTTTTGGTATTTATGTTATAAACTTGTTTGTCGTGATCTAATAAATAAAGTCCATTGACTAATCTAGCAGATCCATAAAACATCTCTTTAAAATAAAACGAACAACTATTGTCTTTTATTAAAAAGGAAAATCCCTTAGCATCTAAGCAAGAAACTGAAATGATGTTTTTAGTAAGACTTGGAACATGGAAACAATCTTCCAGTTCCAAAACTAGCCCGGAGGGCAACGACAAATAGTAAGTTCCTACAGCTAATGCAGCAATCCGTGCTCCATTTCCCACTCGTAGGTCGACTTCACCCTTGCTTAACTTTCTACTTCTTCTTAGTCCCTGTGGATTGGAACATAAGTGTGAGCCACAACCTGTATCTAATACCCAAGAAGTTGAATTAGCAAGTATACAGTCTATAACGAAAATACCTGAAGATGGAACGACTGTTCCGTTCTTCTGATCTTCCTTTAGCTTCAAGCAATCTCTCTTCCAATGCCCCTTCTTCTTGCAGTAGAAGCATTCGGATTCAGAAGTGGGTTGACTGACCTTCCTCTTTACAGATTTGGCGCCAGTTTGCTTAGTTGGGCTGGCCTTGTTGCCACCTTTCTTAGCATTCCTCTTCTTTCCAGATTTCTTGAACTTGCCCCCACGCACCATAAGCACATCCTGCTTATCACTTTTGAGCGTCTTTTCAGCGGTCTTCAGCATACCGTGAAGCTCAGTGAGCGTTTTGTCCAGACTATTCATACTGTAGTTCAGTTTGAACTGATCATACCCGCTATGAAGAGAATGGAGGATGGTGTCTATAGCCATTTCCTGAGAAAATTGCTGATCCAGCCGACTCATATTCTCAATGAGTCCAATCATTTTGAGAACATGTGGACTTACGGGCTCGCCTTTCTTAAGCTTGGTCTCAAGAATTTGCCTATGAGTCTCGAATCTTTCGACTCGAGCCAGATCTTGGAACATGTTCTTCAACTCACTGATGATTGTGAAAGCATCTGAGTTGATGAACGTTTTCTGCAGATCCGCACTCATGGTGGCGAGCATTAAACATTTCACATCCTTGTTGGCATCAATCCAACGATTGAGGGCTGCCTGAGTGACCCCGTCGCCTGCGGCTTCGGGCATCGCCTCATCTAGGACATACTCATTTTCTTCCTGCATAAGAACTATTTGCAAGTTCCTTTGCCAGTCAAGGAAGTTTTTCCCGTTCAACTTCTCCTTTTCGAGAATTGATCGAATGTTGAATGAATTGTTGTTTGCCATATTAAAAACTACAATTGAAAAGAATAAACAAATAAATAACCATTCACAGTTTCTCTTAATAAACTTAAATTCTAGCATACATGCATAATTCAATGTTTATTAAGCATTTTATTCAAGTTATGTGTTCCGGCAGGTGTGAATAAAATGATTCCAATATCCTAAAATCATTGAAGAACTAAGCACAGTTTGTCGACTTAATCCTAGAACATCTTAGGTAAGCAAAAGCCTTTTGCTAATAATCTAGAAACTATTCTTGGTTGATAGGTACGTCTAAGAACTTATTAGGTAAACCTATCGATTTTTCCACGACATAAAAGGACTCCTTACTTATATCGTTGAGTTTCACCAAAACTAACATGTACTCACAATTATTTGTGTACCTTGCCCCTTTAGGACCAATAAGTAACACCTCGCTGAGCGAAAACTATTACTAGATTGATGTAAAGGATATCCAAGCAAGTGTATATTTTGGCATGGCACCTTTTAACTCAATTTTTAAGTTTGGAACTTAAGGCTCTTACTATGTTGGTTAGATTTTAAGTGAACTAAAATCCTTAATCATGCAACATAATCAAGCTTTTGATATCATTCATTTTAAGACATATTTAAAAGCAATAAATAACTTAAAACATGCATAAGATAAATGTGATCTAGTATGGCCCGACTTCATCTTGAAGCTTTGACTTCAAAGTCCGTCTTGAAAATCTCCGTGGGAGGCACCATTTTCTTCAAATAGGATAAGCTATAACTAATTACAACTATTTGATGGTACGCAGACCATATTTGAATTGAAAAATAACTTTTGTACTTTAGACCAATTACATTCAAATTAATGGTACGCAGACCATATTTTCTATCCTATTTGGGCCATACTAGTCACTTCATAACCTGCAAAACAGTACATATACAATATATACCATTCACCCATTCATTATCATGAATGGCCCACATAGCTGGTTAGTAAAACACATTATGCATCACGTAAACATTTGCAGCAATTAATCAAGGGCACCAATAATCTACCAATTATTCAGTCCTTATTAACTCTAATCAAGTTGTTTTAACCTTAAGGATTCGTAGACCTAATCAAGAGTTTTATGACTAAAAGGGCTCCCACTTAAACCAATAAATTCATATGCTTTACTAATTTTAAACATAAAAATGTATTTCAAGTATAACCGGAAACATACAAATTTAATTAAAATTTAAAGCTCATATAAATTTATAATTGAATCCAAAAGTTTAATTTAATTTCAGTCGTATTTAAATTAATTCATGATTTTAATTTTAGTAAAATAATTAGAATAAATAAAATTTATTATAATTACAATATTCAAAATTAAAATCCAAGAAAATAATTTAAATTATTAATTTTAAAATTAATTAAAATTACGTAAACTGAAAAATTTCAAATTAAACATTCAAAACGATCTAATCGCAACGCAAACACCCTACGCATCGCACGCCCATGGGCCGCACGCACACAGCCATCGCTGGCCATGTGCGCGCAGCCCATGCGCTCGTCGCATAGCTGCTGCATCTTCCATCGCAAGCCATCGCACGCTATGGTGCTCACTGCGCGCGCGCCAGCACTCGACGCACGCGAGCCATCGCTCGCTGTGCGCGCTCGCCAGCGCTCGCTGCGCGCGAGCCATCGCTCGCTGTGCGCGCGAGCCATCGCTCGTTGTGCGCGCGAGCCATCGCTCGCTGTGCGCGCGAGCAATTGCGCGCGATCAATCGCTGGGCGCAGCACTCGTGGCACGCGAGCTTGCGCTCGCTGCGCGAGAGGCTGCGCGCGCTTGCGCGATGCAGTGCGCGTCGTGGCGCAGCTCGCTTGCTGCCCACACGCGACTGCCTTGGCTTGCCTTTCGCCCATACCCATTTGTTCATAGCTCGTGGCCCACGACACAAGGCAGGGCTGCTGCCTTGTGCTCGTGCACCATGCCCTTGCTCAATGCATTCGTGCCGCACGGGCGACGAGCTCCCTTGCTCGTCGTCGCATGCCCGCACTATACAACACCCCTTAAGGGTAACACGAAGCGTCCATTGCTTTGTGCGTGCAAGTCATATGAACGAATCGCATAAAAAATTAAAATTTATATTTAAAATTAATGACAAATTAATTAATAATATTAATTTCATAATTTTAGGGCGAAAAATCGAAAATTTATTATCCAATTGATTTCCGATTATTATGGATTCAAGTCTAGGTCATAAAAATTTAAAATTTATCATAAATTTACAATTTTTATGGTGGTTTTTAATCATAGGTTTCTAATTAAATTATAATTAATTATGAAAATCAAATTAATTCTAAATTATTCTAATTTTCAACAAATTAATCATAATTACAAATTAGATTGCATAATTAACAAGGCTAGGCATTCAAACTTGTTAAACATATACAGTAGGTCAATCAAAAATTCAAGATTTATCAACAAGAATCGCAAATATTTAATTTAACATCTTAAATTTACGAAATTTTGCATTCGAAAAACTAAAACCTTCGAAAAGTCAAAATTTTAGAATGCCTTTTACATGCGGAATTGACACAAAAATCACTCGATTTGGATGAGTAACGAAGAAACTGCCGAAAAACTGCGTACGTATAATTAAATAAACGCAATTTGCAATTAATTAACAATTACGAAAATTAATCACCCCTTTTAATTCTTGCAAATTTGTAATATTTAACCATGTTCATGCAATTTAGATTATGAAAATAATAAGGGGCTCGTGATACCACTGTTAGGTTATGATACATATGACAATTCATAAATCATGCGGAAACAACCATTTAGCCAGGAATACATATTATTTACACATAATCATATAGCATAATTTAGATGCATACTCTTTGTTGCGTGCCTTCCCTAGCTGCGCCCGAACCGAACAAGAACAGGTCTTTAGGACTCCAAGTGTCGTCCCTCCGTAGATAGTCCACAGCACGTCCGGATCCGCCTTAAGATTGACCAACTAGAATCGCCCTTAAGGTACTAGAATTTTCGGCACTCTTAGGTAAGAAATATGACTGAATTTTTCTCTCAAAACTCACTTTGAATACTTGAATTAATCTCTCAAAATATGTGACCCTAGGCACGTATTTATAGAGTTATGGAAAGGGAATTGGAATCCTAGTAGGATACGAATTAATTAAACTTAGAATCCTATACGAACTCTATTTAATTAATTTATCCTTTTAGGAATAGGAATTTAATCATATACCAAATCCTAATAGCTTTAGGAATCGTGCATGAACACAAACACACACACACACACGCGGCAGCCACGAGGGCCGCCCATGCGCGTGCGTGCGAGCAGCAACCCACGCCACGAGGCCCACGCAGCCGTGGCCTTGGCGCGCGCTGGGCCTGCCTTGCGGTGGGCCTGGGCGCTGCCTTGGCTGGGCTTGTGGCGCGCGTTTGGCTTGCTGGGCGATGGCCCGACTTCGTGCTGGGCCTTCGTCCGGCAGGCCTCGTCCGATGCTAATTCGTACGATACGCTTCCGATTAAATACCCGGTTCCGGAATTCATTTCCGATACGAACAATATTTAATATTTCCGATTCCGGAATCAATTTCCGTTTCGAACAAATATTTAATATTTCCGTTTCCGGAATTATTTTCCGATTCCGATAATATTTCCGATTCTTACAATATTTCCGTTTCCGGCAATATTTCCGATTCTGGCAATATTTCCATTTCCGATAATATTTTCCGATACGTACCATGTTTCCGTTTCCGGCAACATCTACGACTTGGATAATATTTATATTTCCGATACGATCCATATTTCCGTTTCCGGCAATATCATCGTTTCCGGAGTATTCATTTCTTGCCTGTGACGATCTCAGCTCCCACTGAAACCAAGATCCGTCGATTCCGAATATCCATAGATGGAGTATCTAATGCCATTAAATACTTGATCCGTTTACGTACTATTTGTGTGACCCTACGGGTTCAGTCAAGAGTAAGCTGTGGATTAATATCATTAATTCCACTTGAACTGAAGCGGCCTCTAGCTAGGCATTCAGCTCACTTGATCTCACTGAATTATTAACTTTTTAATTAATACTGAACCGCATTTATTAGACTTAACATAGAATGCATACTTGGACCAAGGGCATTATTTCCTTCACATCCTCTTAGTAGGCTAGAGCTAGATAGAAGCTATGATATCTTGTGGATCCCCATCCCAAATTTTGGAAAATGGAGCAATAATGTAGTTGCAATCTTCAATATGTTTTTGATTGTTTGGTTGATTGAGTATGATTCAATTCGGTCAACAAGTAACCAATTTTGACTGATTCTGATTTTATTTAAAGGAATTGGAATTAGGCGGAGAGAGATATAGATTTACGGTTAGTGAGGGCTTAATTAATGGAAGTTAGCTCCACTTTCTGCCTTAAAAAGTAGATCATAGGATTAAGAGAGATTTTATCAGGAACTTTAATCGGATATGCCAATTAACTTTTATCATGAACTATTAATATCGAACCAGAACTGCTGTTTTATCAGAACTATTTTACCAGGAAATTTCTATTCAAACCTTACTGTGTTGACCTTGTGTAATGATTTGGAATGGTTGTCGTGTTGATTTCAAAACTAGAACTGCTGCTGTAGATGAATTTCTTTCACTGGTTTGGTAGACATACTATCATCCTCTTCACATTAGGATAAAGCTAGATAGAAGCTATGATATCTTGTGGATCCCCATCTCAACTTTTGGAAAATGGAGCAATAATGTAGTTACTATCTTCAATATTTTATGAAACTCCTTGTCGAGGTACTCAATTCGACAACCATGGTCAGTCAGCTCAAAGACGGTTAACTATACAAAAAAGGAATGGCAAATCGATAAAATTCCCAGTATGGTTGTCTTAGACCCTACAGGAACAATAACCAATATAAATGCAACTGATATGATATGGATCTAGGGTAAGCATACCCCTTCGCAGGTTCAAGAGAAAAGGAGTTGCGGAGAATAGAAAAATGGAATCTGAGACTCTTACTTGACAGTATCAACCTCTTTTTCCCATGTAGGTATGATCTTTGTTCTAGAATTTTAAAATCTTCTCTGTTATAGTTGCAATAAACTTGTGCACTGGTCATTATCTCACAATAATGTCAGGTAGAAAAGGGAAGAACACTTTGCATTTACGGAAGTATTAAACTTGAGTCGGTAAGAGAGTTCAACGCTGAGATTAAAACACTAAAAGCTTAGTTACACAACTTCAGGTGGTTTATGTTGGAAAAAAGGTCAAAGTGTACTAGTAAGAAACATAGTCTCTTCCACAGAGAAAGAGAAGCTAAGCCACTCTCTTACTTTGACTAAGATATCTTTATTTTGGAGGCGGCTTGAGAGTATCAGACAGTCCAATACTCAGGTTTTGATTTTGGTTTTGTTATTTTCTTTTCAACTTTCTCTAATTAATATATTTTGTTTTATCTTTTCCTATTGATAGGCGACATGTATGGACACAATTTTGCTTGTCTTATCGTGGTCAGAAGCTACTAAATGACAACGAATATCTCAGAAACAGTCAGAGATTGTGTTGGAATGAGGTATGTTTGCTCACATACTCTTTAAACTCTACCATGATATTTGTGTTGCAACTGAGTTATGTTTGCGTACATACTCTTTAAACTCCAAGTGCTCTTACATTTGTATTACAACTGAGTTAAGTTTGCTTACATACTATTTAAACTCTGAGTACCCCAAGCAGGAAATATAATATACTTCATGCCTTCCTGGTATTGATTATTCACTTCCCTAACTTGCATTTTACAATTCCAAGTCATGATAAGATTTTTTTAGTTGTCTGCATTGTACTCTTTTTTTTCCATGTATTTGTGTGATTGGTTTTATATGGTTGTCAGTGCTTTGTCGGCTGAAAAATTGAGATTTATGGGCATTGAGTATGCTTCTTATTATTTTAGGTCAACATATCATCGTTCCGCAGCTTTTCTTTTAGATAGTAAAATATGAGGATACATTTTCAATATTTTATCTAAGCATGTGGTATTAAACCAACCTTGTAATATCTCTCTACATTGTTGTTGCTGCTGCTCGTTAATTCGTGGCACTTGGTGCTCAAGAACATTGTTCAATTCTCTATTAAAATTAAACTCTTAACAACTTCAACTGTCTAATCTACACTTAACATCTTCAACTGTCCAATCTCTCCTACTGCTGCTGCATTCTTATTTTGTTTGTGTTTCTCCTTTTCTACCTTCTTTTATACTGATTCTTTGTATGCATTACGACCGATTGACCGGTGGTAAAGCCTCTTTTTTTCCTGTGGTTGGGGGACTTTGGGGAACTTTGGCTAATGAAGGTTTCAGGCGGCGAGAGTGAATTAACCTAGACGAACTTTTGTTAATTTATTTTTCAATAGAGTTCTTATATTAATGCTAAATCCTTTGTGTTTATTTTTTTTCTCCTCCTATATTTGTATGAGTATCTTATACCCTGTTGTTTCGCAATACTTTTCAGATTGGCAGTTTCCAATTTATGACCAAGAGTAGATGGACAAAGTAAAAACTCACTGGATGCGCTATGTTGTTCAACAGATGTACATTAGCTAGGCTACGTTAAAGGAACCAACAAATATACACCTCTATTATTTTATTTTATTCAAAGTTCAATATGTTTGGTCTTATTTTAGAACATATCTATGTAATTGGTTTTATTGTAGTGACAGTTTCTTCTTTTTATTGAAGTTTGGAAATTAATATTAAACTATTTACTATAACTCTTCAATATATGGTGTTATTATGAAATATTTATAGTTTTGTAGTATAAAATGAAATATATATCGTAGCCAAAAAAATTATAAAAAAAAACTTTCAAAAAATTACTTTAATAACGCTTTATATACAAACGCTATTAGAAAATAATTTAAAAGTTGGCGGCATTATCTTTAACAGCACACCTATAATAGCGCTTATAATGTGCTATAAAAGAAACATTTGAATTATCCTAATAGTTCTTTTGACAGCGCTTTTGCAAAGCGCTATTAAAAGCACCTTTTACTTTTAATAGCGGAGCCATCAACAACGCTTCAAGAAGCGCTTTAAAAGGCAAAAATAAGCGCTATTAAAAGTATTTTCTGTAGTAGTGTTGTGATCCCTGGTGTGGGGATCGCTCAACGTACACCCGCATGGTAGAGATTGAGGGTTCGAGGGACTGTAACTACCGAGAGGAGTACTCGCTCTTTGATAACTCCAGAGACAGGATATCCTTATTAGCTCAGCATAAATAATTGAAGGGACATGCGTTAACTATTAAACTAATCTGAATTGATTTTAACAATATGCAACACATAATACTAGATCGATCGTGATTATCTTGTTTAGATTGATTTAAGGGACCTAGCATGACAGTTCAATTTCCCAAGATATTATCTTTGTTAGGCGTGATAGAACAATCAGAATAATAGTTTAACAGTTTTATAAAAGGGCGAGGAAAACGATTAAATCATGCGAAGGGACACATTACGACGCACCCTTGAGAGGTGCGTCATGGTTCTCAGAAAACTAACCACTTTGGCTTTGCTATTTCTCCTTTTATTTAACGAATCTTAAGTTTCCGGGCTTAATTCTTCAGCTACAAGGGACAGGATACGTTTTGTTCGATTTTTGGATCGATTGCGACAGAACGCGGGATCAATTTCGCAGCGTGAGGCTTAGGCTTAGGGGTTGGAGTCAATACTCAGAATATGAATTGTGTGTCTTTTTCACGTCGAATTTGGGGCTATATTTATAGAAAAGAGTTCGTGGAAAGATAGAATTTTAGAGCTCTAATCCAAGAAGAATTAGGAGAGAACACGTACCCAGGTAATTTCAGCGCCCAGGGCTGGGCGTTAAAGATTTCGGCGCCTAGCTCTGGGCGTTGAAAATGGGATCCAAGCAATTTCAGCGCCCAAGGCTGGGCGTTAAAGATTTCGGCGCCCATCTCTGGGCGTTGAAAATGGGATCCAGGCAATTTCAGCGCCCAGGGCTGGGCGTTGAAAATGATGTTTGGGCCGAGTTCTTTGTCAGATTGGGACTCTTAGAATCCGGAGTGTTTGAGACTTATCCGAGTCTTTTAGTGCGTATTAACTTTATGACGGAATGCGTCTGGGCCCGTTACAAACTCTAGGTTCGTTAGGATTTTAATCAATACGTAACTCTTATTTTCGAATTATACTAGGAATAGGATTCCTCTTGCAAATTCTATCTCTTTTAGGATTTATGTTGGAGTGCAACACCTAATTCTGACAGGTTTCTATCTTTTATGACTTGCCACTTTTAACAACTACCTATTATTGCAGTTACTATTTTTAGCAGGTTTATATAAATAGCAGGTTCGGGTGAAATGAAAAGGGTGATCGAGATTCATTATTTTATAGGAGATGCGCTGCCAAGTGGAGATTTATGTTCTCATCATCGAACCTTCCTTTCGGGAATGAGGACAAAAGTAGGTGTCTACACATGCATAACATGAATGTTGGCTCCAATAGGTTTTTTTAATGTAGACTTTGAATGAGACAAAACATGGATTCATACGCAGCCAACAACAACACATTCTAAAAAGTAAAAACACAGGAGTAGCCAGGAAAAACAGTAATAAAAATGACATAAAAGGTCATAGAAGTGTGTTTCAAGAAATTAAATGCATTCAGAAATTTGCATATCGTTTGTCAAAGTGAATCAATTATTTATTTATTTAAACTTTTACCATGTTAGCACTTAACACAGTTTTGTTTTCATAATAAGTCTTTATCCCTAATATGTGCCTCTATCCCAAATATAGGACATCACCCTTCTTTCCAAAATTATAAGGTCATCTTGTTGAGTTCCTTCAACATAGTTTTCACTGGTATACTCTACTTGTAGACAAATAAAAAACATCCTTCAGTTTTTCTTGCAGATTAAGCTACCAATAAAAATACCAAATTATCAAAATCGATTTATTTGTCCAAATTAAGTTGAAATTCTTGAACAAAAACACAAACTGAAAAGAGAGTAATTGCTTACACTATCTTAGATGACCCTTTGCCTAGGAATTCATTATACTGCAAAAAAAAAAAAATACAGAGAAGATTAATTAATGAAAAATGCATGAATTAAAGAAATATGATTAAGAAAAAAGGAGACATACTCTTTCATATCTTCTAGTGGGATCAGTCTCAACAGAATTTCCATAACACTTGATTATTAGAAATTCGAAAAACTTTTCTTTATCTCATGACTTAGGGAAAAAGGTGGAAACACTAAAATTAGAAAATTGAAATTATGTGACAGAAATTACCAAATTCGGATGGGTGTATTGATTCGCTGCTCGACTGTACCGTCGGCGTGCTAACCGTCTGTCTCCTCCTTCCTTTCCAGAAAAGTTTGGGGCTTTCGACGGTGAATGATTTTCTCACAAAATAACTTTAAAAAATCACATTTTCTCAAAAATTAATATCATTGCGGTGGACGATTTGCAATAATAAAAAATGTCATTAATAAAAAGAGAGAAGAGAACCTTAAAGCGGTTAAAAAATAAGGAGTTTGATGTTGAGGATGATCCCTTAGTAGTACAATCGGTTAAAAAAGAAGGAATTTGGCTACCGAGGGAGACGCAGCCGTCGGGGGGTTGAAGATGGAGCCGACTAGGACGCGATTTGGTGAGGGACGACGGAGGAAGTCTAACCCTAGTAACGACAACGCAATTTGAAAAGTGAGGAGAGAGAAGAGTGAGAGAGGGGGGGAGAGACTCAACAAACAGTGGTAAACAACGAAAAGGAGGATATTTTAGTCTTTTTGCTTTGGGACACGAAAAGTGGACTGACTGAACTGCTCCTCCCCTCTTCCCTTATATAATAGATATACTATTATAATCCTTGGTAAGTTTACAATTTAATTAAATTAAAAAAAAAATTTGAATTGTAACAATTCTAAAAACTAATTATTTAATGCCATGCATATTGTAAGTAAGGACAAAAAATAATACTTCCTCCGATTTTTAATACTCGCAACGTTTGTGATTTCTACACTATTCACATATTATACTTTGATCATTGTTGGCGATTTATACGTAAGATAAAACATAGTCATGTGAGATCTTGTTAGATCGATTCGTATTAATGTGTATTTTCAAAACATTAACTTTTTATAATTTTTGCTTAAAGAGAATTAAAGATATTAATGATCAAAGTTGTGCATTGGCATGCGTGAAAATGACAAACGTTGCGAGTAAAAATGAACGGAGGAAGTATTTAGTACATGAAAGATATTTGCTATTTGACAGCCAAAAGTCAACAACAAATTTAAAATAATGTTTAACCACCTTAAATTTGAATACTCAAATTCTCTCATTCTTAATTTATGAAATTTTTTAATCCTTCAAATTCTCTCTCCTTTAAATTTGTAATCTATTACGGGGTACAATCTTTATTTGCTATCAGCTATCAAATTCCCTTTTGTAACGACTTTTTCCCTGATAGTAGTCCTGTACTTACAGAGTCACAATCTCTCAGACTGCCTCATACCCACTTTTTGTCATGGTTTCTTGCTGCCGCCATAGCTTTTTCATCCGTTTTATAAAATTTATAGATCGTTGAGCAGGAGAATGTCATAAGACATTCTATAAAGCCTAATGTTATTTCAGATTAAGATATAATAATACACATTTTTCTTATATTTGCACGCATCGCGTGCATAAGACTAGTACTTATTCAGTGAGAAGAAGATTTCAAAAAAGAAAATAATTAAGAACATCATCAATGTTGAACCTTTATCCGAAGCTCTAAAAGCCTCCACAAGTGTTTTTAATTGTCTAAAGATGAGTCTAATTACGATTTTATTTTTGAGACTAATTTTTGATACACCGACATCCAATGATGACTATGAAAAATATAGTTCTTTAATTAAGTTGGATAAACCATTGATATTAATCAATTAAATTAAAACACGATTTTCCTTTTATAAGGGAAAACCCCTTTGATAACTTTCTAAAAGATTCTCAACTTTAACAACTCATCCAACAAACGGTGTTTCACACATTAGATATACAATAAATTTATTATATAATATGATAACTTTTACTTAGCTTTTGATAACTTTTAACATATTTTGATTTTTAAATTATAATTTTTTTTTTAATAGATAACACATTGAAGGCATAGTTACTTTATTAATTTTGAAGAGATAATTTTATGAAAGAGGAAATTTTATCACTAAAAAGTAGATAAATTTTAAACATTTTGATTAACTTTTACTTTATCATATAATATTTATTATACATCACTTTTAAATAAGAATTTGTGCCCATTCAATAATAGGAGGCTCATTTTTAACATTATTTGCTTTTCACTTGAACCCCTTTTTAGAAAATAATCTACTCCGTAATACATAATTTGTTATCTAACTGTGTGTCAATATATGCACGTTAGAAAATCCGAAAACATAAAGGCGTTTATAATAAAATTTGGCTTGGGTTTGATTTTTATTCGTTACACTTTATATAACTAAATGAAAAAGATTCATCAACTATGGGAGATTTATCGGGAGGTATATTAACAAAACAGGTGGTGATTTTACTGATTTACAGAAATAATTACAGAATTCGTACGGCCCGGATAATTACAGAAATAATTTATTGTATAACTTCGTCAAAATCATTACAAATAAAATTTACAGAATTCCTTATTGGGCCTGTGCGATTGTGTGATGGTCTGAACCATCCTAAAATGGGCCGGTCTTTTGCTAGCCACTAATCAGGTGGCCCGGATAAAGACCCGATCAACCAGGTCCAATCCAGCATCTACTTTTTTGGCCTGCCTAGGCTTGTATTGAAATGCCTAAAAAGGATAAGTGGTACTCCGTAACTAACATCTTCATTGGACTTGCCTATTCGTACGGCCCAATGAGCAATGAAGAGGCTTTAGAAGCCCCAAATGGCAAAACAAAAGACTGGTTTTAAAGAATTACTTCATCCGTCCCTTAATACTCGTCTCGGTTCGACTGACACAGAATTTTAGACAATTTAATTAACTTATTAATTTATACTACCTCTATTACACAATAGTTGCATCATTTCTTTTTTTCACGTATTCCAATACGCTTCTTTGAACATTAATATCTTTATTTACGTGTAAGGAAAAAATATAAAAACTTGATATTTAGAATCCTCGCATTCTGAAGTACATTGGACAAGGTAGGCCCGGTTATTAGCCTGTGTAAACAAAGTAATAGCACATGACCAATGGCGGAGACAGGAATTCAACGTTGGGGGGCATCCCCCCCCCACCCGCCCCCCATCTCCGCTACTGCACATGACCCCAAAAAAATAAGGGCCCCAAAAATTGTTTAAAAGAAGCATGCCATCCGTAGTATGCATAAAAAACCAATATCCGAAAATGTAATATCACTAAACCTAATGTGTCTTGGTGGTCAGAATGGTTAACCAAAGTAATGTTCACATGTTTTTAGAGACCTGGATCTGAATCCCACAGGAAGGTTTTTGCTTTTTTACTTTTGTTTTTTACTATACATCCTCAAAATGGTGATAACTACTACGTATTAATTTTTTTTCTATACTCTTTAAATCAAATATTAAACTTTTGTACTCATCTTATTTCAGTAAATTAGCTTAAAAAGAAAGCAATTGAACTTGAAAAATGGATCACTAACAAGAGTAAAAAAAAAATGTGTACTACAAAGCTTTTTTTTCTCCTTAATTCGAATGAGAAGAAGAGCCCAAAAAAAAAACTGCTAAGTTTATTTTATCTTAAATTCGTAATATTATCCCTAATTTTTGTACTCCACATACATGTAGTGAACAAAAAGAAATTGATATTTCATTATGGACAGGGCCCCAATTCAATTTAGTACTCCCTCCGTCTCTTTTTGTTCTTTACGTTTTCCTTTTTGGTTGTCCTAAAATTTTCTTTACATTTCCTTTTCTATTATCACATAAATGTTTTAATATTCTATCAAAATTTGTGCCCAGTGATTATTTTAACCAATTAAATTCATTGGGTCATTTAATCTCTCACAATTTTCCATTGGGACATTAAATTTTTCTCATCTTTCCAATATCAGAATTTTGATAAAAGTGAAAACATTATAAATAAACGTAATTTGCCTTGTTTAAATTAATAAAAAAAATAGACAAATCTCAATGCACATTAATTAGTCGTTAAAACGTGTGCAAAATACCAAAATTAAAGAACAAAAAGAGTCGGAAAGAGTACATGTATAATCACAAATTCTTATTTACAGGGGGTGTACACTAAATATTTTACACTGGAATAAAATGTAACTCAAAATATTTAAAAGTTACTCTTATATGTGTAAAAGTTATCTATTTTTTAATGATAAATTTTTTCATTTTAATAAAATTTATTTCTTCAAAATCACTAATAATATACTCTTTAAAATATTTATCTAACAACTTTTTTTTATATAATATTAAAAGTCACAGAAACTAGATAAAAGTTACAAAAAATTTGGTAAAACTTATCATGGTGTACAATAAATTTATTGTACACCTTATACATGCAAGACCTTTTGATATATAGTTGGCACTAAACCTCCAAATTGTTTAAGACAATATTGCTACTTTGAAGAGAGGAACTATATTCCAATCTCATATATGTTTTGACAAAAACATGTCAGAGAAAAATAAGTTCAAACATGCTACTCATAAGTTCAAATATGGTACTCAGAATTTCAAAAATGGTACACAGAAGTTCAAATATGGTACTCAAAAGTTTTCAAAATAATGGTGAAATTACTGCCTAACCCTCGGATATGTGTTTGGAAACACATCTCTGAGATGGGCATCTCCGCCCTCCTTTGAAGAAGCTTATTAAAATAGGAGAAAGTATTTTCCAATATCAGAAAAACGTATCAAACCAAAATAAGTTCGAAAATGGTATTCATAAGTTCAAAAATGGTACTCATAGATTCAAATATGGTACTCATAATTTAAAAAATGATACTCAGAATATCAAGAATGGTACTCAAAAGTTCAAAAATGGTGTTCATTTTTCAAATATGGTACTCAAAAGTTTCAAAATAATAGTAAAATTACCGCCTAACCCTCAGATATGTGTTTGGAAACACATCACTGAGATGGGCCTCTCCGCCCTCATTAAAGTAGTTGTGACTTGTGACGTGTGAGTTGTAGAGATCGGCGAGGCGACATGCTGTGATGTGTGAGCAAACACATCACAACGCCATTTCGATAAAAACATGTATCATTTCTTTTAAAAAAAAGTACCATTTCATTAAAGAAATAATACCATTTCGTTAAACAGAGTACCATTTCAATAAAAACATGTACCATTTCGATAAAAACATGTACCATTTCTTAAAAAAATGTACTATTTCATTAAAAAAAAATTATTATTATGTTTTTACAAAAATATAATAGACTGCCGTTTTGACTTCCTTGTGAGTGTGGGACAAGTGGAAGATGGGAGTAGTGTACATACAAAGTTAGATGGGTAGTTAATCAAAGCAAGATAAGTCCATCACGTATTCTCTGTTCTTGGTTTTGGTTTTCCAAAATTGGCGGCATATCTACGACGACTCTTTTCTTGTTATGGCTTCGTATAAATTGATGCAATTAAGCAGTTTTTGAAATTGAACTAGTGTGTGGCTCGGGCGTTGTCCCGATTGCTACATTGAATAGTTAAAATTTTAGATTTTTTTTGAGCAAAATATTTGATAAGATACATGTATAGCATTAAGTGAAAGCATTCATCAAGTTCGTCAACTACACAAACACACTAAGTCATTTATCATGACTCATGAGAAATAATTTTTCAATTGCATCATCTTACAATTTGTATAATTTGTTTTCTAGTGGAAATAAATGATTCAAAATTAACAAACACCAAATTAGACATATGCAGTCATGCAAGGCATTTTTGTAGTTGATGCTTATGAGACTTATGACATCATGTTTATTCATGGTTGTCCTAATTCTTTAATTTTTTTTTTTTTTTCCAAAATAGTCAATAGAAAATAAAAAGTCACATAAAAGTTTAGTTGTTGTAAACTTCATGTTAACATTCATTTATAAATTAATGTGAAGAGATAAACCACAAATGGTTGTTGGTTAAGATGGTAATGAGACTTATCCTCCACACTTGAGGTCTAGAGTTCAAATCTCATTGTATTTAGACATTTTTCTCAACGCCTTTTAATATATTAGTATAGATAGCTTTAGTTTGCTAAATGCCTTTTGCCGTCTTTGACTTAATTTTGTGTCTGATGACCAAAACCAATTTTAAGATTTGTCATGTTTCTGCTGCATGGATCACGTGGACATAATCGCATACATCTCCAAGCTTCAGCTAACATGTTGCGCACTTGGCTACGTCTTTCACACCATTTAATTATTCACGGGGACCATTGTAAATATTTTCAAGAAAAAATAAGACAGCAATTTAGCTTTAAGTTATGTTTGATTTATTTTAACTTATTTTAAATAGTATAATTCAGATAAGTTCAGTTAAGACTCTCCTTTATTGGATTTATTTTGATTGAACTTATATTATCTGAATTTATCTGAACTTAACTGAATTTATCTGAACTTATTTGATTAGTTTATATGAAAATACATATTTTGTCTAAAATAAACTTATTTGTGTGTGATAATGTCTGAAAAACAGAAAAAGGAGGATTAAAAAAAAACTTTTTCTCTCTGCCATGGAAAGAGCGTAGGATAAGGTTCCTTGCTATCGTGCGCACCCCTTCGAAAAATGACGAGGAAGAAGAAGAATCAGAAGCATGAAGTTCGAGAAATCAATAAGGAGGCCTCCTCTCTTCTCAACACTGTAAGTTTGAGACCAAAGAACCAGCATCAACTGAGAAATGTGACACCCAGCTATGGTGGGGAAACTCGGAAATCGCCGCCGGTCATTTCTCCGTTTCCGTCGCACCCAAACACTGAGCCACCTTCTCCTGAGATGCAGGAAGCCATTGATGCCTATCACGCTGCTATTAACTACACCCCTTCTCTCCCAACGCAAACCCAGGTGGTTTCTCCAAAGATCTTGGAGCCTGTGGAAGGTGTGCAAGACAATAGAGTTCTTAGAGGCTCTGCTTTGGAAAAGGTGAAGGAGATGATGAGGAATGTGAATGCTGTGCTTGGATTGAAGAATGGTACGGAAACCCTCACTGATAATGGGGGTTTGCAATTTCCAGAAACAAAGCACATGCATGCTACTTGTTATCCCACTTTTTGGACTAACGACATAACCGCTCTAACGTTTGATCATGTCGTGTCAACCAGGTTCTGTCGTGTCGCAGGTAAACATAGTTCCAGGGAGATACGTCCGACGTAGCATCGTACGACGAGGCATAAACGACGAAAGACGGGCGACAACGCACAGGCAACAGAGACGCGTCCTCAAGGAACAGGTTGATAAAGATAAGTTAACCTAAAGCCCATGATAGGCAGCGCCGTCACACTAGCAGGAATGAGTCCAAGACATGCGCGAGAAGCGCGGAGGTGGTTGAAGACTAAAGAGACGTGTAACAAAGATATCCCTATCTTTGTGGGATTCTCTCAACCAACTAGACCGTTGGAAATATCTTATAAAAGCATGAAGACGATGACAAGTGAGGGACATGTTAACTCAAGCACTCACATTCTCAAGCTATTAAGCGTTCATATTATTCTTGTACTCGCTCTTTAATTTTGCTACATTGATTTCTAGAATAAGATACAAACAATTATATAGGAAACTTAGTGGATTGATAGCCTCATAGCTATCCGCGGTTTTTTACCTTATTCCTGGGTTTTCCGCGTCAACACTTCTCTGTGTCGTGTCTATTTTTGTCTTCCCTTATTTGATTATCGCTTAGTTAGTGTCGACCTAAGCCAAAGATCGCCCTTAGACGAAATTTGGCATAAACAGTTTGGCGCCGTCTGTGGGGACATTAACTAGGTTTCACACAAAATCACCCTACACACCATGACTACTGAAGAGATGACGCTCGCAGAGATGAAAGCGGCCTACGAGAAGGCCCAAGCAGAGCTGGCCCAAGAAAGGGCCTTCATTGAAAACCTCCAGAAGGAACTCGAATCCGTGAAAAGTAACAAGTATCAATCGCGTTACAAGCCAGGTGCAAAACCGAAGAAGTTGATATTCGAGATGACTGGCGACTCTGAAGACCTGTCCGACGGCGAGGAGCCACATGAGGAAAAGGATGGAGCAATACCGGACCCCGTCACTAAGCGCCTAAATAAGATGGAAAATCACATGAAGAAGCGATGCTCGTTGATGATGAAGCTGATGACCAAACTGCCGGGGGCACCCACACCCGTGGAGACCGAGCCGACCGACGGGTATGCAGCATCCCCGTTCTGTGAAGCGATCACTAGGGTGACGGTACCACACCAGCTCCGACTCCCTACCTGGACCACCCTGTATGACGGAACGTCTGATCCATACAGACACGTCAACTTCTACAAGCAGCGAATGTGGCAGATCGGCATCCCCTACGACCTGGTCGAGCCCGTCATGTGCAAATCCTTCGGAGGAACCCTCGACGGAGCAGCCCTGGAATGGCTCATGAACATAACACCTGGATCTATCTTCTGCCTGTTCGACCTCATCAACGCCTTCTACCAACAATTCGCCAGCAGTCGCCAATTGGAGAAACAAACAAGTGACCTCTATCGGTTGGTCCAAGGACCTACCGAGTCGGTACGCGATTATTTTAACCGTTTTAATTGTGAAAAAATTAGCATAAAAAACTGTGATGTCAGAACAGCCATCGAAGCATTCAAGAGAGGTCTCGTCCCCAACTCAGAGCTGTACCGAGAACTAACCAAATATCCCTGTGCAAACTTCGAAGAAGTCAGATCGAGGGCTACGGCCCAGATGCGGATTGAAGACGACGAGATTACACGAATGGTTTCTCAGCGACCAGCAGGGGGCAGCAGCGACAGGAGGTCGTACACCCCAAGGAACAACGGCTGGAGACACCAACCATACAACCGCCAGGGTCAGGTACAAAATGTCAATCAATATGATGATACTAACAGTGTTTACAGGAATGAATGGGTCGTTTATCCCCCCATCTCCGAGTATGGCTTCAACGTCGACATCGGAGGCGTGGTAAACGCCCTTCAAAGTGTAGGTGGTACCGTCAGATGGCCTAAGAAGAGTGACAGACCAGACTCTATGAAGGACATGAGCAAGTGGTGCGACTTCTACCGCGACAATGGCCACACAACCGAGGAATGCATCTCCCTCAAAAAGGAGGTGGCATATCTATTGAAAAGAGGCCACCTGAAGGACCTACTGAGCGACAAAGGAAAGGAGACGTACAACAAGGATAGCAGCTCCCAACCCAACCCAGCACCAAGCAGCGACCGACCAGCCCCGCCCACGTTCGAAAAAGTGGTAAACGTTATTTCTGGTGGTTCAGATATATGTGGACTAACTTCTTCTGCAGCTAAAAAAATCAACAGGGGCGAATCTGAAGCCGTCAAAGAGGGGCAGACCGAAGACGAAGTAGCACTCGACAAGTCATTAGCGGCGATGATAATAACCTTCGACGACTCAGATTCAACCGACACAATACAGGAACATCATGACGGGCTAGTCATATCGCTCCCAATAGGCAACGCTCTCATCAAAAGGATATTGATCGACAACGGCAGTTCAGCAAACGTATTGTTCCTAGAGGCTCTGCAGGAAATGGGACTAGACGAAAAGAGTATAATCAGAAGGTCGACAATCCTAGTAGGATTCAGTGGAGAATCGCTACGAACAGTAGGAGAGATATCGCTGCCTACGTACGCAGAAGGTGTTAATGTGATAACCAAGTTCAACGTCGTCGACTGCCCATCAGCATACAACGTCATTTTGGGACGACCATGGATCCACAAAATGAAGGCGGTGCCGTCGACATACCACCAGTCAATCAAGTTCCCAACCAAATGGGGAGTCATGGAAATCAAAGGACAGCAAAGGGACGCAAAGAAATGTTACGAAACGGCGCTGAAACCATCAAAGTCATCCATCTAGCAATTACAGCCAGGGTCGACGGTAGACGACCCCGACGACCAACAGATCGACGAAATTATGCTAGATCAGGCAAAGCCAGACCAAGTAGTAAGGATCGGAGCGTCGCTGCCTGACAATATCAGAAGTCAGATAGTGTCATTCCTAAGAGAAAACTCGGACTGCTTCGCTTGGTCGCACGAGGACATGACAGGAATCAGTTCAGACGTCATCACCCACCACTAGTGGAAAAACAATCATTTGCATCACCGCATTTGCCTCGCACATTTAAACATGTGACGCAATTCACAGTTTTAAGCATTAAAATTAGTCATTTGCGTCGCAGAATTACTAATCTGCGACGCAGATGACTCTACGATGATCTCAGAGTCATTTGCGTCGCAGATTAGTAATAATGCGACGCAAAATATTACCTCATTTGCGTCGCATAATTACTAATCTGCGACGCAGATGACTCTAAGAGTCATCTGCGTCGCAGATTAGTAATTCTGCGACGCAAATGAGGTAAAAAAAATTCGGACGTGTCAATGGGTTTCTACCTCTCTCCTCAAACACACTCTCTCCTAATTCTACCTCTCTCCTCAAACACTCTCTCTCTCTCCTAAACTCCCTGCTTCTTCCTCTCTCCTCAAACTCGATCCAGTTTCTGCCTCTCTCTCCTCAACCTCGCCGCTCAAATTTTCCTCCGGCAAGGTTCTTGCACAAAAATTCGGTTTGTAAATGAGGTAAGTCTTCCATCTCTTTCCTCCTTTCTTCAATTCTTTTAGGTTTTAGAACTTTCACTTTTGTTTAAGTTTTTGATTCTTCAATTTTTTGAGATAAATCATAGGTTTCGACAACGGAAGAGGGAGAATCGGGGCCGTAGAAGAGGTGGAGGAGGGTGTCGGAGGTGGAAGCGTCATTGAAACCGCCGGCGTCGCACCCTTGCTACTGTCGCAATCGAAGCATCTATTTCGAAATCCTTGGAAAGGGAAGCTTGACGGCGGAGGTTTCTGGAGAAACTAGATTGACGGCGGCGAGGTGGAGGAAGGAGGCGGGACGGTTAGTCGGAGGTGAGAATTTTGTAATGCTTCCATCTGTCTCCTTCATTCTTCATTTAGTTAGGGTTTTGAACTTCAGTTTATGTAATTTTGGATTTTCGTTTGAATTCTATTGAGTTTGCTCATTTTCTCTTCAGCTTTGAAATTAATGTTCTTGATTCTGTTTTATTGTGATTGAACTTGACTTTGAATGGAAATTGAACTGGATTAATGATGAATGGTTGACGATTGTGTCTCCTTTTTCGTTCTTAAGACTAAATAGCTTGATTTATGTAAACATGGTGGAAGTTTGATTGGTGTTCCTGTTTCTGTGGAAAAATTGATTTTTCTAGGGGTTATTTTGAGCTGAGGTCCAACCTTATGAGATATGAGATACCAGACATCCAATTTATGTTATTTCTTTAATAATCGTCTGCCATCCATTTACAGAGGTGTTACGATGGAGTTGTACAAGCTTTGTTTACTGGTGACAACTTCTGTTTTGGGAACCCTTTTCTCAAATGGTGAGATTATGTTTACTTATCTCATTTTAGAGACATTAGGTTGATAGTTCGGTGTTTTTGGGTTTTGATTTGATGCTTCACTTTATATTGGTCTCTTGGTTATATGAGTGTTCCTATAAGGATTATAACTTTAAATCCCCTGTACGGATCCCACTTGTAGTCTTAAGATTTTTTGTTTCTGTGGCAAAGAGAACAAGGTTCGTTATACCCAAATCTTTTGGTCTAGGTTCATGATAAGTTTATGATAAACTGGTAGGTTAAATATATACAGTGTATAGCCTGATAACAATGCTTTTGTCTTACTGTGATGGTGTTTAAGGCCATTGTCCTAGCCTCCTAGGATAGAAATAGCCTAATAACAATGCTTTTGTCTTTCTATTATGGGACAACTTGTCCTCTGTTTTGTAGTCTCTGCTTGATGTTCATAAATAAAATTGCTGTTATGCTCATACATGCCATCGGTCACATTAGTCTGGCAGACTAGATCAAATGATCATTATCTAAACATTTGATTCTCTATTAGGTTTTAGTGTATCTATTTATTTTTGCTTCCACCAAAAAGATGTTTAGAATAGTGGTTTCTGATATAGACATTGGCCCATTTTCCTGCTAGAACTCAATGCTCTTACCCACTCCATTTTCCAAAGCATAATTGTACCAAATATGTGTGTTGCTTCTGTTAGCTCTAACTTATGATCAAGTTAAATTAGCTTCACCTCAATTAAGTTCGGAGACTCAGTTAGAATTAGAATTTGTTTCATTCGGAAAGTTTTTTGACCATGGGGATCGTATTGTTGACACTAGTGCAAAAACGTTTAATTGCATCGCTGCATTTGCATCGCCAATCTAAACATGTGACGCAAATGATAAATTTTAGCATAAAATTTAGTTACAATCGTTGTCAGAAACTCTGTGGAAACTCTGTGGAGTTGGATGTTTTAATAGTGATTTATCGCTTTTTAAATTGGAGTTCACTCTTTGAATAATCTATAATATGTAGACAGGGCACTGACGTGTCTCTGAAGGATCTTGACTACCTTTTGTCTCTACTTGAGGAAAAGAAGAGAAAGATGGCCGGAGCAAGAAGAAGCTAGGGTTTGAAGCCAGTAAACTCGCTAAGAATACAAGGAAATGGTTAAGATTGAAGCCAGTAAACTCGCTAAGAAGCATCCACGTGTCTTGCAGATGGAATGAGCTACTAGGACGGTGGTTGACTGGTACTTTCATTCCGGCAGAAATATTAAAAGTACAAGAGGTTGTGTCAATGAGATCAATCAGTATATTTCGCAACATAATCAGCTTTTGTTGGATCACATAACTGACCTTTGGAGCTCTCTGATGCCCAGTTTGTGTTCTGTGATGTTTACCAAGGCTTCATGCGTATCTTGTCCAACCCTAAACACTATGGTAAGCACTTTCATTACATTACATTGGTGGAACTGTTTTTAACCTATGATCTTGTAACAATGCTGGTTATAATGTTGTACAATACTTAGTGTTACTTATGCAGTTATATATGCATAATTATGTCTCTAAGCTGATTCTGTTGTGATGTTGGTAGTGATGGTATGTGAATTTTTGGGTGGTAGGCATCAAGGAAACAAGAGGAGCATGTTGTGGAATAGGGTGGCATGGAGCAGCATCGGGGTGCGACACCATGGAGATGGTTTGCAACCAAAGTACAGCTCATGTAATCCTTCTAAGGCCGTCAATTATCTGCTGGCCGACTCTGCCTGGTTCGGTCATCCATTGGGTGACATCTTTCATCCCTTGAGCGTCCGAGCACTGGTGAACATAGCTTCAGCAGCAGCAGCAGCAGCAGGTGTTCTGGCAACAACAGTTATCGATTACAAGCTAGAAGCAGCAGCAGCAGTTCTGGCAGAAGTAGAAAGCAGCAATTCTGGCAGCAGCCAGTTGAAACAAGAACAAAACCAAGCCAGCCTAAAGAGTGTTTATTTTCACCAGTTGCTGGACTTTCTTGAAGTTCTCTGCCTTAACTGTGACTATCACCGTTGGTAATGCATCCCATCTTTGTATTGAAAGTCATATCTTGATTTGTCATAGATTTGATTTCTAACATCTTCCATTTTTATATCCAGGATAGAGATATTTACTTAAACTTTTATGTTTAAAGTGTAGTTAGGTTATCAACATGTTGGTTGATCTATGGTGAATTTGCCTTTTATTGGGTTGTAAACTGTTTTGACAGGTATATATTAATGTATTATAACATTCCCGGTATTGGGGAGGGTCAAATTACAAAGGAAATATTGTCAAAATTTTCACCTAGTTTACTTTTATTTTTATGCTCTGAATATACTAGTACTGAAAGCTGCTTATTTTATTTAATCTATGGATTAAATAAAATCAGCAGCTCATTTTTTTTAGAATATCCAAAAGTCATTTGCGTCGCACTTTAGCTAATCTGCGACGCAAATGACATTTTTTTTAACATATTGAAAAGTCATTTGCGTCGCACATTTAGCTAATGTGCGTTGCAAATGACATTTTTTTAACATATTGAAAAGTCATTTGCGTCGCACATTTAGCTAATGTGCGTTGCAAATGACATTTTTTTTTAACATATTGAAAAGTCATTTGCGTCGCACATTTAGCTAATGTGCGTTGCAAATGACTTTTCAGCACCATGCCTGAAAAGTTATTTGCGTCGCACATTAGCTAATTGTGCGACGCAAATAAGGTTCATTTGCGTCGCACAAATGTGCGACGCAAATGACTTTTAGTCATTTGCGTCGAGAGCTTTTGCCACGCACGATGTGCGACGCAAATGTGCTTAAAAGTGCGATGCAAATGACCCTTTTTCCACTAGTGCACAAACTCAATGTCGACCCCAACTTCAAACCAGTGAAACAGAAGCGGCGAAAATTCGCACCTGAGAGAAATAAAATCATAGACGAAGAAATCCAAAAACTGATAGACTCCGGGAAAATCAGAGAAGTCAAGTATCCAGATTGGTTAGCAAATGTCGTCGTCGTCAGTAAAAAGAATGGGAAGTGGAGAGTCTGTATCGACTTCACAGACATCAACAAAGCATGCCCTAAAGACCCATTTCCGCTGCCGCACATCGACGCCCTGGTCGACGCCACTGCTGGACACGAGCTACTAACATTTATGGACGCCTACTCCGGATACAACCAGATCCTTATGCACCCAGACGACCAGGAGAAAACATCTTTTGTAACAGACAGAGGTATTTATTGTTATAAAGTCATGCCTTTTGGTCTTAAAAATGCAGGTGCAACGTACCAGCGATTGGTCAACAAAATGTTCAAAGACCAACTTCGAGACACGATGGAGGTCTACATCGACGACATGCTAGTAAAGTCAAGGAAGGCCGACGACCATGTCGAACACCTACGACAATCCTTCGACATATTGAGAAAATACGGTATGAAACTCAACCCAACTAAATGTTCTTTCGGAGTGTCTGCAGGGAAATTTTTAGGTTACATCGTCACCCAAAGAGGAATCGAGGCTAGCCCCGACCAGGTGCGCGCAATCATCAACATTCAATCCCCCAGGAACATAAAAGAGGTACAGCGCTTGACAGGAAGAGTGGCGGCGCTAAATCGTTTTATCTCGTGGTCGTCGGACAAGTGTCGTCTATTCTACGACGTCTTGCGTAAAAACAAAGGTTTTGACTGGTCCGACGACCACGAAGCAGCCTTGCAAAACCTCAAAAAATACATGATGTCGCCACCCCTCCTGTCCAAACCCAAAGAAGGCGAAGTCCTACAACTGTACCTAGCCGTCAGCTCCACAGCAGTCAGCGCGGTCCTAGCCCGAGAAGACGAAACGCAACAGCTACCTATTTACTACATAAGTAAGTCGCTACTAGAAGCGGAAACCAGGTATTCCTCCCTCGAAAAACTCGTTTTAGCACTCGTTACTGCAGCTAGAAAACTAAGGCATTATTTCGAAACTCACCAAATAGTGGTGATGACTAATTATCCAATCAAGTCTGTGATGCGTAGACCAGAACTAACAGGTCGAATGGAGAAATGGACGATGGCGCTAGGAAGCTTCGACATCAAATACCAACCAAGAACGGCGGTGAAATCGCAGGCACTAGCAGACTTTGTGGCAGACTTTAGCCCCGACCTGGAGAAAATAGCGGACGACGAAGTCAAACTCATCAATAACGTAGAAGAGATATAGACGCTCTTCGTCGACGGCTCGTCTAACTTTCGCGGTGCAGGTCTAGGCGTCGTGCTAAAGTCACCACAAGGGGACATGATAGCACAAGCCATATGCTGCGACTTCAAAGCGACAAACAACGAAGCAGAATACGAGGCATTAATCGCCGGGTTGACGCTAGCTGAAAAATTGGGGGCAAGTGGACTCAACATCTTTAGCGACTCACAATTAGTCGTCAAGCAGATCAACAGCGACTACGAGGCTAAAGACCTGAAAATGACCTTGTACCTCGAAAAAGCAAAAAAACTAGCCTCCAAATTCAAACCCCTCTCCATTAAACAAGTTCGACCATACCTCTAGTACACCTATTGTCACCCGCTATTGAAAAAGACATACCACAAGATGCCAGCCTTGTCCTATCAACCACAAACACCGACAGCTGGACCAAGCCCATCCTCGACTACCTAACACATGAAACCCTACCCGACGACAAGCTCGAAGCCAGGAAGATACTTTTCAAAGCTTCACGATATGTTATTTTGCAGGGTGTATTATTTAAAAGATCAGCGAACGGAATGTTGATGCGATGCGCAGAAAAAACAGAATGGGAAAGACTACAAAAGCAATACCACGAAGGAGAATGTGGCGGACATGAAGGAGGACGAAGCCTGTCAACCAGAATCAAAAGAAACGGATACTATTGGCCAACGATGCTCAAGGACGCAATGAGGTACGTAGCTAAGTGCGACAAATGTCAACGACACGCAGGTATGACACATAAACCATCTGAATTTTTACACCCCACCTTAACTCCGTGGCCTTTCATGAAATGGGGAATGGACATCGTCGGTAAACTACCCGTCGCCCCAGGACAAAAGGTCTTCATGCTCGCTCTAACAGATTATTTTTCTAAGTGGATAGAAGCAGGTGCGTTCCAACAGGTAAGAGACAAAGAGGTATGTTCGTTCATATGGACTAACATTATATGCAGATTCGGAGTGCCATCGGAAATCATATGCGACAACGGATCCCAATTCATCAGCGACAAAACTAGGGCTTTCTGCAAGACGTGGAACATCGAGCTAAAGACGTCAACGCCAAGATACCCCCAAGCAAATGGACAGGCGGAATCCAGCAACAAAACAATCATCGCATCGCTAAAGAAGCGGCTGGAAGATAAGAAGGGACGATGGGCAGAAGAGCTGCCATCCATCCTATGGGCCAACAGGTCAACGCCTAGGACGGCGACGGGACAGACTCCCTTCTCACTCGTTTACAGGTGCGAAGCAGTACTACCCCCCGAAGTGACGCTGCCCAGTGCACGATATGGACTCATGACGCCAGAGCAGAACGACGTCGAACTTAGTGAAAACCTCGACAACACAGAAGACTTCAGAGAAGCAGCGTTGATAAGAATGGCGTCGCAACAGCAGATTGTGGCAAAATGCTTCAACAAAAACGTCAAAGTAAAAATGTTCAAGGAGGGCGACTGGGTGTTGCGCAAAGTGTTCCAAAACACAAAAGAATTAAACGCAGGTAAACTCGCGCCAGCTTGGGAAGGACCATACTTGATCGATAAAATCGTCGGAAAGGGGGCATACAGGCTCGTCACCAAAGACGGCAAGTCGGTCCCCCGAAGCTGGAACGCTACACATCTTAAACTCTATCACTTTTAAAATATCCGTCGTAGCCAATTTTATCAGTTGTCGTACCATCGTTCCTACCTTCTTCCTTATTTTTTATCGCTTTATTTGTTTGGAATTATTACTGACTTAGGCATCGGAGGGCCGTTGGCATCCCCAACGGCGAATCCTCCTAGCAACCCATGTTTTCTTTTGCAGAAGATAACACACGACGCATGACAGAAAGTGAATCCCAAGTGATTAACAACGAGCAACCGATACAGGTACGGTTTTACATACATGTAATGCCACCATTTCAATATTTGTTACCCGTAAGACACATGCCACACGACGCACGACGAAAGCTTCAAAACACAAGAGTCACAAAGAACACACGCAAATAAGAAAAAAAGAGGAACACACTTATATAGCAAAATACAAATTGCGCGACCCCTAAGGCCACAACTTCTGAAATTCAAACAAGAATTATCCAAACACCTCGCCGCCGCCACCGACGACGAGTAAAAACATCCAAAACACGAAAACAAAACACAAGTCATCCAAACCACCTCGTCGTCGCCATCGACGACGAGTAAAGAAATTCACAAACAAAACACAAAAACCAACAAAAATTCGAAAACTACAAACTATTACATCCCTTCTTCCTGTGTAGAGGCCACGACCTCCTGCTCCGACTCCTGCTCTGGGGGCACGACGGCGTCAGTCACGACTGGAACCTCCACCGACGCCACGTCCTACGTCTCGTCTTGAGAAACGACGACGAGAGCCTCCTATTCGCACTTAACAGCTAACACCTCCCCTTCTTGGTCCGGAACAGGCGCATCCACCACCAACAAGGCCGCATCCACCTCTGTCGCCTCAGTACTGGCGGTGTCAGCCGTCTTCGCTAACTCTTCCGAATCCACCACAGGCACCGACAGGTCAGCCATGGTACCGCCATTAGCCAGATAGTCGTCCACCTCCTTCTGACACGGCCAAAGGCTAGTCTCCCCAATCAAGCAAGAGTACATCATTTGCGCCCGCGTCCTCCATATAGCGAGAGCCTCGACGTCCTTCGCCTCCTCCTGCAGGGCGTCGTACAAGCTCCTCAATCCATCTAACTCCTCCGTTGTCGAGGCCAGCTCTTCCTTCACTTTCTCCAGATCTTTAGCCACGTCGGCTAACTGCTTATCCTTACCTTTCAATTGATCACCCTTGGCCTTAACCACCGCAGCAAGGTCCACGACCTTCTTCTCAGCAGCCTTCCACTTCGCTTCCCACGACGCGGCCGCCTTCTTCGCCGTCGCCATCAGCTGCCTCGCATTCGTCACCTCGTCGCACAGCAACGACCATTGCCTACGTACAGCCAAGGCAGCCTGCGACGCCTGCGCAAAACCAATGCCAAAAAAGATTTACACAACACGTATCTTTTGCAAACAAAAAAGAAGAAAAAACTAAATAAAACTCACCCGCAGACTAAGTTCAGCGGCGTCCGACGCGACAGGAAGAGGATCCACCTCGTGATATCGTCGATACGTCGTAGGCAAGATCAAGCGATCAGCGAAAGGCCATATAACAAACGCCTCTTTATCACCCAAGAAGCCTGGGGGCAAAGTGATAACCGTATCCTCGACAGGATTCGTCTCAGCAGGACGCTTCTTGGCCGACGAAGCAGACACTTTACTAACGTCGACAGCAGCAGACGACGCCTTGAACGGCTGTGGGGGCGATGACGAAGCAATCGGATGAAAGCCTTCGGCTCCTATGACGACAGGCGTCTCGGCCGACGAACCTATCGCAGAAAACCGAGGTACGACCGTCATACCTTGTCCACCAGAAGTCGAGGACGACCTCAATCGCTTCCTCGCACGCTCCTGAATCTCGCTCTGAGACATCCTTGACACAGGCCTAGACGACAAAGTGTGCTCTACACCCAATACAAAAGATCAAGGTCAAACACTATCCAAAGCAAAAACAAAAATATTACAAACCCCGAAATAAACAAACGTCAAATACCTGAGTTGTCAGCCATATCGCCTACTTCACCTTCGGCGGACGACGAGTTTGCCACTACCTCTTCAAGCAAATCCAACCTTTTCCGACGACGAGTCAGTTGACCTGATTCCTCGTCTATTTCCTCCTTCTCGGCGACGTCGCCTGACCGGTTCACCTCCTGCTCGTCTAAAAACTCCCCGTCGCGACTAAAAGACCTATCCTCGACAGAATAACCCAAGAATTTCCGATACTTATCCTCAGAATCAGCACTCAACTCATTCAACGACGACTCCTTGACAACTGCAAAACAAAACCAAGTAAGGCGACGTTCAGTAAAACGACGAGAAACAAAGACAAAACAACACATTTACCTTCCGTCGTCCATCCCTCGACCAGAAACCGCCCTTTATCTCCCAGAGAATCTTTGCCTACGAAGACAAAACGACTCTGCCAACCCCTGTCGTTCACACCTAAACCAACACCTAAGTTCGTCTTCCCCTTCTTCGTGACCAAGGTATACCTACAACACTTCTGCAGCGCTAGGTCGTAAGTATACATCAAGTCAGACAGGTCAAACGGCATACGCCAGTTTGCAGTAACTCCGTGCACCACCGTGAAAACCCGCCATATCTGGGGCATCAACTGACCCGGGCTCAAATGGAAAACCTCGATAAAGGACCTAACTAGAGGAGTGAAAGGAAATTTGAAGCCAATTGTGAACGGATACTCATACATAACCACATACCCCTCTAGACAGTCAAAGGATTCCTCGTCCGAGCCGGGAATCATCACTTCCGCCGACGGCGGCAAACCAGCAAGTTCAACAAACGCCGCCGGATCCACCACAGTAGAATATATCGGGTTAAGGGACTTAACCCGAGTGGATCCCAACTCCCCCTTTCCTCTCGCTACAACCGACTTAGATCTACCCATCTCACTTACAAAAATCTACAAGAAAATCGAAAAAAGAAAGCAAATTTTACCTGAAATCGAGCAAACTCAGTGCGAAAATCGACTTCGCTTTCTCCCTCTTCTCTCTCCTGCTTTCAGATCTAGAAATTTTTTGAAAAATCTTGGTGTGAAGAACTTTATTGCATGTCGTGAATTGATATTTATTACTCTGGAATTCTGAACGGTTTTGTCCCACGAACTAGGCAGTTGAAGACGGTTTTTGCTTTTTAAATTTGAATTGTTTCTTTTGCTCTGTGTGACTCCGCAAATTCACAATTGGGGGCAAACTGTTATCCCACTTTTTGGACTAACGACATAACCGCTCTAACGTTTGATCATGTCGTGTCAACCAGGTTCTGTCGTGTCGCAGGTAAACATAGTTCCAGGGAGATACATCCGACGTAGCATCGTACGACGAGGCATAAACGACGAAGGACGGGCGACAACGCACAGGCAACAGAGACGCTTCCTCAAGGAACAGGTTGATAAAGATAAGTTAACCTAAAGCCCATGATAGGCAGCGCCGTCACACTAGCAGGAATGAGTCCAAGACATGCGCGAGAAGCGCGGAGGTGGTTGAAGACTAAAGAGACGTGTAACAAAGATATCCCTATCTTTGTGGGATTCTCTCAACCAACTAGACCGTTGGAAATATCTTATAAAAGCATGAAGACGATGACAAGCGAGGGACATGTTAACTCAAGCACTCACATTCTCAAGCTATTAAGCGTTCATATTATTCTTGTACTCGCTCTTTAATTTTGCTACATTGATTTCTAGAATAAGATAAAAACAATCATATAGGAAACTTAGTGGATTGATAGCCTCATAGCTATCCGCGGTTTTTTACCTTATTCCTGGGTTTTCCGCGTCAACACTTCTCTGTGTCGTGTCTCTTTTTGTCTTCCCTTATTTGATTATCGCTTAGTTAGTGTCGACCTAAGCCAAAGATCGCCCTTAGACGAAATTTGGCATAAACACTACTCAGCATAGGCCTAGTTCTTCAAAGGAGCAGTGTGAGAGTGGTGCCCCTCCACCAACACCTTGGGTGAGTCTCTTTAAAGGTACTCAACTCACTGGTAAAGGTAATGCACTCTCTTTCATTCCCCCCACAATTTCAGATGGTTGTCCTGTTGCTGTGCTTGATAGCTTAGACATTAAGAGTATGGCTGCTCAGTGGGATGCAGCTCTTATTTTGTATGTTGTAGGAGAGAAACCTTCCATTGGGGCTGTCATTAGATATATTGCTAATGAGTGGAAAAATCTTAGTAAGCCCTATGTGTTTCTTCATGATGAGGGGTACTTTGTGATTAAATTTGCTGCTCAGAAAGATACAGATTCAGTGTTATGTTAGGTTATGATACATATGACAATTCATAAATCATACGGAAAAACCATAAAGCCAGGAAAACATATTATTTACACATAATCATTTAGCATAGTTTAGATGCATACACTTTGTTGCGTGCCTTCCCTAGCTGCGCCCGAACCGAACAAGAACAAGTCTTTAGGACTCCAAGTGTCGTCCCTCCGTAGATATTCCACAGCACGTCCGGATCCGCCTTAAGCTTGACCAACTAGGATCGCCCTTAAGGTACTTAGAATTTTCGGCACATATAGGCAATTGTGTGACTGAATTTTTGCTCTCAAAAATTACTTTGAATACTTGAATACACTCTATAAATTGTGAGCATTGATCACCTATTTATAGGGCATGGGTATCGGATATTAGAATCCTACTAGGAAACGATTTAGTGAATCTGAATTAATCTAAAATTCAATCACTTAATTTATCTAGTAGACTTAGGAAATCAATCATATACGAATCCTAACCGATCAAGGTTTCGTACGCAAGCACAAACACACACGCAGGCGCAGCAGCCCACGAGGGGCGCCATGCGCGCGCGCGCGCTGAGCCCCGGCCCAGCAAGTGCTCGCAGCCCACGAGGGGCGCACGCCTGCTGGCCTTGCTCTCGCGTTTGGGCTTTGCTTGCTTTGGTCGCGCGCGGGCTTTGCTAGGCGTTGGGCCTAGCTTCGTGCTAGGCCTTGCGTCTAGCAAGCTCGTCCGATGTTTATTCGTACGATACGCTTCCGATTAAATTCCCGGTTCCGAAATTCATTTCCGATACGAACAATATTTAATATTTCCGATTCCGGAATCAATTTCCGTTTCGAACAAATATTTAATATTTCCGTTTCCGGAATTATTTTCCGATTCCGATAATATTTCCGATTCTGACAATATTTCCGTTTCCGGCAATATTTCCGATTCCGACAATATTTCCATTTCCGATAATATTTTCCGATACGTACCATGTTTCCGTTTCCGGCAACATCTACGACTTGGATAATATTTATATTTCCGATACGATCCATATTTCCGTTTCCGGCAATATCATCGTTTCCGGAGTATTCATTTCTTGCCTGTGACGATCTCAGCTCCCACTGAAACCAAGATCCGTCGATTCCGAATATCCATAGATGGAGTATTTAATGCCATTAAATACTTGATCCGTTTACGTACTATTTGTGTGACCCTACGGGTTCAGTCAAGAGTAAGCTGTAGATTAATATAATTAATTCCACTTGAACTGAAGCGGCCTCTAGCTAGGCATTCAGCTCACTTGATCTCACTGAATTATTAACTTGTTAATTAATACTGAACCGCATTTATTAGACTCAACATAGAATGCATACTTGGACCAAGGGCATTATTTCCTTCAGTCTCCCACTTAAGGACAAGTGTGCATTTCCTAATTCCTTTGTCGCTCGATGCTTGCTCTTGAACATAAGGTAAGAGTTGTCATCCTTATTATGTCCAGAGGTGTTCCTCGGTTTCAGAGTTCAACTGATCAAATAAACAGATAATCATAGCCTATGATTCATCCGAGCACGGCCATGCATTTCACAGTTTCTAGCTCTCCGAGTGGCCTTGTACAACTTTTAAGCATCTCATCCCGATTTATGGGAAGACAATCCCAATCTTGCGATCTTGAGATTAGACTTTATTTGATAGGTGATTACCTGAGCGTTGCCTTTATAGCCTTCTTTTACGGTGCGACGGTTGGTCAACGTCAAAGCAACCAGTTCTCAAACAAGTAATCTCAAATCACTCAGGTATTGAGGATTTAGTGTCTAATAATTTTAATGAAATTTACTTATGACAGATTTTCATCTCTTACAGTAAAGTTTCATAGGTCTTGTCCGATACTAGTCTTCCCAAAGTAAGTATCTATGCAAATGATTATGACATTGCCATGTCCACATAGTTCAAAAACAGAACTACTAGTCATCTTGCATTCTAATCGTCTAACGTTTTCTATGCGTCCAATTTTATAGAAAACTCCGACTAGGGACCATTTTCAACCTTTGACATTCAAGTTCACTTGATAGACATTTCTTAGTCACAGGACTGGTCCTGACAGTCTATCTTGAATATATCGTCAAATTGAAGGGACTCATCATTTAATACTAAACCAAGATTAAATGGAATATGAAAATACATTTCATATATGATAAATGTTCAACCCCATTGTTTTACAACCATGGGCCTCAAACCCATCTTTAAAACAGTTCATGGAATTCAAAGCTATGCTTGATTTCCAGTGCTACAACGTGAGTGTTGCTTCTCACTTGTTGCATAGGTTTAGTTATCATGCTTTGCCAATCTTAATATCATTTTCATCGAATGTTCTTCGAGATATGATGATAAGATCTTTTCGAGTTTGTTTATTATGTGATCTAGTCTTTCTTACTTTGATGGTGGTTTTACTCATTTTGCAATGAAGAACCATCAAATTAGCAGACGTTTTTCTTGCTTCAAGAGTGGTTCTACGCATTTTTCAATGAAGAACCATCAAGCCAGCAGATAGGTGATCTACCCAAGTTCAGTGAAGAACTTTAAACAACCCTGTTTTATTGATTCTTAGGCAATAATTACTTTTACTTCAACTGTATAGGTTGCTAGTGATGCTTTGTTTGGATTTACCTATCCAAGCAGTTCATAGATATGTGGAAGACTCTCCAACTATATCTTAGAACATAGAAATTATTATTTTAATTTCCCACGCAACAACTCATGGTCTCCAACCCATGTTGCCATTTTCAAAACACGATGCTCTATAGCTCGTCCTTATCAATGGTTAACTCCAAAGGGTCTTGCTTGATGCTTTGCCAGTGTTTATGCGTGTAGCATCAATATTTAGCATATCTTTATTTCCTTGAATCAAGAACTATTCCTATGTACCTTTTCAAGCACCATAAGTATTCTTGATCTCAATCTAGTTGATCTTCACTTAGATCAATAGAGATTGGTATATGTTCGTCATGCCTAAAGTCATACGATACGTTTTTGGCGATCCTCATATTATATTATATACATGATAAATTCTTTTGCAGAATAATTCCCAATTGAATTCTATTCATGTAACTTTAGCTCATTCAGTTACAGTAGATACTGAATCCAACTAAATTCTTTGACATATAATATAGGTGAAGAATCTCATTAGATTCTTTGATGTTTAACTTAGTAAATGCTTATACTTAGTTCAAACATTCATTTACTTAGATTTATTCACATGGGTCGAATATCTCCAATGGAGTATTTCGTGTTTGATTTAGTAAATGCCATTACTTAATCCAAAACAATATTATAAGATCTTTATAAATAGATCTTAATACCCAGTATGCACTAAGTTTCGCCATGGTCCATCATTGATGAATAATTTCAAATCTAAGTCATTAGCATTTGAATATTATTTTACAATAGAGAGATATGTGTGTGATACACACAGGACCAGTTAAGTTTTTATGTACTCCCACTAAACTTCTTATATATCTATAAGAATCATGTATATTTTATGAAACTAAAATGCTTATTAGCTTCACTTAAAATACAGTTCCAATTCCCAATTGCTTGCTTAAATCTGTACTTAGATTTTATAAGCTAGCTTTCTTTTTCAAGCATTTATTTGGATCCACAAATCCTATGACATACATGTTAGGTTATGATTCATATGACAAAACATAAATCATGCGGAAAAACCATAAAGCCAGGAAAGCATATTATTTACACATAATCATTTAGCATAGTTTAGATGCATACACTTTGTTGCGTGCCCTCCCTAGCTGCGCCCGAACCGAACAAGAACAAGTCTTTAGGACTCCAAGTGTCGTCCCTCCGTAGATAGTCCACAGCACGTCCGGGTCCGCCTTAAGCTTGACCAACTAGGATCGCCCTTAAGGTACTTAGAATTTTCGGCTAATGGGCAAGAGTTATGGCTGATTTTTCTGCTTAAAAATCCTAGTTTTGAATACTTGAAAACCTATGTATAAATAATGACCCCTAGGCCCTTATTTATAGAGGTATGGAAAAGGAATTGTAATCCTACTAGGATGTGGATTTGTTAATTAGAACTTTATTAGGACTCTAAATAACAAAGCAATTCTAATAAGATTAGGATTTTAATCTTCGCACGAATCCCAATAGAATTAGGATTTCCGGCATACGCATCGCACAAGCCGTGCACCCGCGCAGGCCTTGCGGCCCACGACAAGCGCACAGCCTATGTGCGGTGCTGCGTGCGCGCGCGCCCCCTTGGCTGGGCCTGGCCTTGCGCTGGGCCTGGTCGAGGCGTGCGTTGCGTGCGGCTCGCTGGGCGATGGCCTGGCTTCGTGCTGGGCCTTCGTCTAGCGGGCCTCGTCCGATGCTAATTCGTACGATACGCTTCCGATTAAATTCCCGATTCCGGAATTCATTTCCGATACGAACAACATTTAATATTTCCGATTCCGGAATTAATTTCCGTTTCGAACAAATATTTAATATTTCCGTTTCCGGAATTATTTTCCGATTCCGATAATATTTCCGATTCTGACAATATTTCCGTTTCCGGCAATATTTCCGATTCCGGCAATATTTCCATTTCCGATAATATTTTCCGATACGTACCATGTTTTCGTTTCCGGCAACATCTACGACTTGGATAATATTTATATTTCCGATACGATCCATATTTCCGTTTCCGGCAATATCATCGTTTCCGGAGTATTCATTTCTTGCCTGTGACGATCTCAGCTCCCACTGAAACCAAGATCCGACGATTCCGAATATCCATAGATGGAGTATTTAATGCCATTAAATACTTGATCCGTTTACGTACTATTTGTGTGACCCTACGGGTTCAGTCAAGAGTAAGTTGTGGATTAATATCATTAATTCCACTTGAACTGAAGCGGCCTCTAGCTAGGCATTCAGCTCACTTGATCTCACTGAATTATTAACTTGTTAATTAATACTGAACCGCATTTATTAGACTCAACATAGAATGCATACTTGGACCAAGGGCATTATTTCCTTCAGTCTCCCACTTAAGGACAAGTGTGCATTTCCTAATTCCTTTGTCGCTCGATGCTTGCTCTTGAACATAAGGTAAGAGTTGTCATCCTTATTATGTCCAGAGGTGTTCCTCGGTTTCAGAGTTCAACTGATCAAATAAACAGATAATCATAGCCTATGATTCATCCGAGCACGGCCATGCATTTCACAGTTTCTAGCTCTCCGAGTGGCCTTGTACAACTTTTAAGCATCTCATCCCGATTTATGGGAAGACAATCCCAATCTTGCGATCTTGAGATTAGACTTTATTTGATAGGTGATTACCTAAGCGTTGCCTTTATAGCCTCCTTTTACGGTGCGACGGTTGGTCAACGTCAAAGCAACCAGTTCTCAAACAAGTAATCTCAAATCACTCAGGTATTGAGGATTTAGTGTCTAATAATTTTAATGAAATTTACTTATGACAGATTTTCATCTCTTACAGTAAAGTTTCATAGGTCTTGTCCGATACTAGTCTTCCCAAAGTAAGTATCTATGCAAATGATTATGACATTGCCATGTCCACATAGTTCAAGAAACAGAACTACTAGTCATCTTGCATTCTAATCGTCTAACGTTTTCTATGCGTCCAATTTTATAGAAAACTCCGACTAGGGACCATTTTCAACCTTTGACATTCAAGTTCACTTGATAGACATTTCTTAGTCACAGGACTGGTCCTGACAGTCTATCTTGAATATATCGTCAAATTGAAGGGACTCATCATTTAATACTAAACCAAGATTAAATGGAATATGAAAATACATTTCATATATGATAAATGTTCAACCCCATTGTTTTACAACCATGGGCCTCAAACCCATCTTTAAAACAGTTCATGGAATTCAAAGCTATGCTTGATTTCCAGTGCTACAACGTGAGTGTTGCTTCTCACTTGTTGCATAGGTTTAGTTATCATGCTTTGCCAATCTTAATATTATTTTCATCGAATGTTCTTCGAGATATGATGATAAGATCTTTTCGAGTTTGTTTATTATGTGATCTAGTCTTTCTTACTTTGATGGTGGTTTTACTCATTTTGCAATGAAGAACCATCAAATTAGCAGACGTTTTTCTTGCTTCAAGAGTGGTTCTACGCATTTTTCAATGAAGAACCATCAAGCCAGCAGATAGGTGATCTACCCAAGTTCAGTGAAGAACTTTAAACAACCCTGTTTTATTGCTTCTTAGGCAATAATTACTTTTACTTCAACTGTATAGGTTGCTAGTGATGCTTTGTTTGGATTTACCTATCCAAGCAGTTCATAGATATGTGGAAGACTCTCCAACTATATCTTAGAACATAGAAATTATTATTTTAATTTCCCACGCAACAACTCATGGTCTCCAACCCATGTTGCCATTTTCAAAACACGATGCTCTATAGCTCGTCCTTATCAATGGTTAACTCCAAAGGGTCTTGCTTGATCCTTTGCCAGTGTTTATGCGTGTAGCATCAATATTTAGCATATCTTTATTTCCTTGAATCAAGAACTATTCCTATGTACCTTTTCAAGCACCATAAGTATTCTTGATCTCAATCTAGTTGATCTTCACTTAGATCAATAGAGATTGGTATATGTTCGTCATGCCTAAAGTCATACGATACGTTTTTGGCGATCCTCATATTATATTATATACATGATAAATTCTTTTGCAGAATAATTCCCAATTGAATTCTATTCATGTAACTTTAGCTCATTCAGTTACAGTAGATACTGAATCCAACTAAATTCTTTGACATATAATATAGGTGAAGAATCTCATTAGATTCTTTGATGTTTAACTTAGTAAATGCTTATACTTAGTTCAAACATTCATTTACTTAGATTTATTCACATGGGTCGAATATCTCCAATGGAGTATTTCGTGTTTGATTTAGTAAATGCCATTACTTAATCCAAAACAATATTATAAGATCTTTATAAATAGATCTTAATACCCAGTATGCACTAAGTTTCGCCATGGTCCATCATTGATGAATAATTTCAAATCTAAGTCATTAGCATTTGAATATTATTTTACAATAGAGAGATATGTGTGTGATACACACAGGACCAGTTAAGTTTTTATGTACTCCCACTAAACTTCTTATATATCTATAAGAATCATGTATATTTTATGAAACTAAAATGCTTATTAGCTTCACTTAAAATACAGTTCCAATTCCCAATTGCTTGCTTAAATCTGTACTTAGATTTTATAAGCTAGCTTTCTTTTTCAAGCATTTATTTGGATCCACAAATCCTATGACATACATGTTAGGTTATGATTCATATGACAAAACATAAATCATGCGGAAAAACCATAAAGCCAGGAAAGCATATTATTTACACATAATCATTTAGCATAGTTTAGATGCATACACTTTGTTGCGTGCCCTCCCTAGCTGCGCCCGAACCGAACAAGAACAAGTCTTTAGGACTCCAAGTGTCGTCCCTCCGTAGATAGTCCACAGCACGTCCGGGTCCGCCTTAAGCTTGACCAACTAGGATCGCCCTTAAGGTACTTAGAATTTTCGGCTAATGGGCAAGAGTTATGGCTGATTTTTCTGCTTAAAAATCCTAGTTTTGAATACTTGAAAACCTATGTATAAATAATGACCCCTAGGCCCTTATTTATAGAGGTATGGAAAAGGAATTGTAATCCTACTAGGATGTGGATTTGTTAATTAGAACTTTATTAGGACTCTAAATAACAAAGCAATTCTAATAAGATTAGGATTTTAATCTTCGCATGAATCCCAATAGAATTAGGATTTCCGGCATACGCATCGCACAAGCCGTGCACCCGCGCAGGCCTTGCGGCCCACGACAAGCGCACAGCCTATGTGCGGTGCTGCGTGCGCGCGCGCCCCCTTGGCTGGGCCTGGCCTTGCGCTGGGCCTGGTCGAGGCGTGCGTTGCGTGCGGCTCGCTGGGCGATGGCCTGGCTTCGTGCTGGGCCTTCGTCTAGCGGGCCTCGTCCGATGCTAATTCGTACGATACGCTTCCGATTAAATTCCCGATTCCGGAATTCATTTCCGATACGAACAACATTTAATATTTCCGATTCCGGAATTAATTTCCGTTTCGAACAAATATTTAACATTTCCGTTTCCGGAATTATTTTCCGATTCCGATAATATTTCCGATTCTGACAATATTTCCGTTTCCGGCAATATTTCCGATTCCGGCAATATTTCCATTTCCGATAATATTTTCCGATACGTACCATGTTTCCGTTTCCGGCAACATCTACGACTTGGATAATATTTATATTTCCGATACGATCCATATTTCCGTTTCCGGCAATATCATCGTTTCCGGAGTATTCATTTCTTGCCTGTGACGATCTCAGCTCCCACTGAAACCAAGATCCGACGATTCCGAATATCCATAGATGGAGTATTTAATGCCATTAAATACTTGATCCGTTTACGTACTATTTGTGTGACCCTACGGGTTCAGTCAAGAGTAAGCTGTGGATTAATATCATTAATTCCACTTGAACTGAAGCGGCCTCTAGCTAGGCATTCAGCTCACTTGATCTCACTGAATTATTAACTTGTTAATTAATACTGAACCGCATTTATTAGACTCAACATAGAATGCATACTTGGACCAAGGGCATTATTTCCTTCAGTCTCCCACTTAAGGACAAGTGTGCATTTCCTAATTCCTTTGTCGCTCGATGCTTGCTCTTGAACATAAGGTAAGAGTTGTCATCCTTATTATGTCCAGAGGTGTTCCTCGGTTTCAGAGTTCAACTGATCAAATAAACAGATAATCATAGCCTATGATTCATCCGAGCACGGCCATGCATTTCACAGTTTCTAGCTCTCCGAGTGGCCTTGTACAACTTTTAAGCATCTCATCTCGATTTATGGGAAGACAATCCCAATCTTGCGATCTTGAGATTAGACTTTATTTGATAGGTGATTACCTAAGCGTTGCCTTTATAGCCTCCTTTTACGGTGCGACGGTTGGTCAACGTCAAAGCAACCAGTTCTCAAACAAGTAATCTCAAATCACTCAGGTATTGAGGATTTAGTGTCTAATAATTTTAATGAAATTTACTTATGACAGATTTTCATCTCTTACAGTAAAGTTTCATAGGTCTTGTCCGATACTAGTCTTCCCAAAGTAAGTATCTATGCAAATGATTATGACATTGCCATGTCCACATAGTTCAAGAAACAGAACTACTAGTCATCTTGCATTCTAATCGTCTAACGTTTTCTATGCGTCCAATTTTATAGAAAACTCCGACTAGGGACCATTTTCAACCTTTGACATTCAAGTTCACTTGATAGACATTTCTTAGTCACAGGACTGGTCCTGACAGTCTATCTTGAATATATCGTCAAATTGAAGGGACTCATCATTTAATACTAAACCAAGATTAAATGGAATATGAAAATACATTTCATATATGATAAATGTTCAACCCCATTGTTTTACAACCATGGGCCTCAAACCCATCTTTAAAACAGTTCATGGAATTCAAAGCTATGCTTGATTTCCAGTGCTACAACGTGAGTGTTGCTTCTCACTTGTTGCATAGGTTTAGTTATCATGCTTTGCCAATCTTAATATCATTTTCATCGAATGTTCTTCGAGATATGATGATAAGATCTTTTCGAGTTTGTTTATTATGTGATCTAGTCTTTCTTACTTTGATGGTGGTTTTACTCATTTTGCAATGAAGAACCATCAAATTAGCAGACGTTTTTCTTGCTTCAAGAGTGGTTCTACGCATTTTTCAATGAAGAACCATCAAGCCAGCAGATAGGTGATCTACCCAAGTTCAGTGAAGAACTTTAAACAACCTTGTTTTATTGCTTCTTAGGCAATAATTACTTTTACTTCAACTGTATAGGTTGCTAGTGATGCTTTGTTTGGATTTACCTATCCAAGCAGTTCATAGATATGTGGAAGACTCTCCAACTATATCTTAGAACATAGAAATTATTATTTTAATTTCCCACGCAACAACTCATGGTCTCCAACCCATGTTGCCATTTTCAAAACACGATGCTCTATAGCTCGTCCTTATCAATGGTTAACTCCAAAGGGTCTTGCTTGATCCTTTGCCAGTGTTTATGCGTGTAGCATCAATATTTAGCATATCTTTATTTCCTTGAATCAAGAACTATTCCTATGTACCTTTTCAAGCACCATAAGTATTCTTGATCTCAATCTAGTTGATCTTCACTTAGATCAATAGAGATTGGTATATGTTCGTCATGCCTAAAGTCATACGATACGTTTTTGGCGATCCTCATATTATATTATATACATGATAAATTATTTTGCAGAATAATTCCCAATTGAATTCTATTCATGTAACTTTAGCTCATTCAGTTACAGTAGATACTGAATCCAACTAAATTCTTTGACATATAATATAGGTGAAGAATCTCATTAGATTCTTTGATGTTTAACTTAGTAAATGCTTATACTTAGTTCAAACATTCATTTACTTAGATTTATTCACATGGGTCGAATATCTCCAATGGAGTATTTCGTGTTTGATTTAGTAAATGCCATTACTTAATCCAAAACAATATTATAAGATCTTTATAAATAGATCTTAATACCCAGTATGCACTAAGTTTCGCCATGGTCCATCATTGATGAATAATTTCAAATCTAAGTCATTAGCATTTGAATATTATTTTACAATAGAGAGATATGTGTGTGATACACACAGGACCAGTTAAGTTTTTATGTACTCCCACTAAACTTCTTATATATCTATAAGAATCATGTATATTTTATGAAACTAAAATGCTTATTAGCTTCACTTAAAATACAGTTCCAATTCCCAATTGCTTGCTTAAATCTGTACTTAGATTTTATAAGCTAGCTTTCTTTTTCAAGCATTTATTTGGATCCACAAATCCTATGACATACATGTTAGGTTATGATTCATATGACAAAACATAAATCATGCGGAAAAACCATAAAGCCAGGAAAGCATATTATTTACACATAATCATTTAGCATAGTTTAGATGCATACACTTTGTTGCGTGCCCTCCCTAGCTGCGCCCGAACCGAACAAGAACAAGTCTTTAGGACTCCAAGTGTCGTCCCTCCGTAGATAGTCCACAGCACGTCCGGGTCCGCCTTAAGCTTGACCAACTAGGATCGCCCTTAAGGTACTTAGAATTTTCGGCTAATGGGCAAGAGTTATGGCTGATTTTTCTGCTTAAAAATCCTAGTTTTGAATACTTGAAAACCTATGTATAAATAATGACCCCTAGGCCCTTATTTATAGAGGTATGGAAAAGGAATTGTAATCCTACTAGGATGTGGATTTGTTAATTAGAACTTTATTAGGACTCTAAATAACAAAGCAATTCTAATAAGATTAGGATTTTAATCTTCGCATGAATCCCAATAGAATTAGGATTTCCGGCATACGCATCGCACAAGCCGTGCACCCGCGCAGGCCTTGCGGCCCACGACAAGCGCACAGCCTATGTGCGGTGCTGCGTGCGCGCGCGCCCCCTTGGCTGGGCCTGGCCTTGCGCTGGGCCTGGTCGAGGCGTGCGTTGCGTGCGGCTCGCTGGGCGATGGCCTGGCTTCGTGCTGGGCCTTCGTCTAGCGGGCCTCGTCCGATGCTAATTCGTACGATACGCTTCCGATTAAATTCCCGATTCCGGAATTCATTTCCGATACGAACAACATTTAATATTTCCGATTCCGGAATTAATTTCCGTTTCGAACAAATATTTAACATTTCCGTTTCCGGAATTATTTTCCGATTCCGATAATATTTCCGATTCTGACAATATTTCCGTTTCCGGCAATATTTCCGATTCCGGCAATATTTCCATTTCCGATAATATTTTCCGATACGTACCATGTTTCCGTTTCTGGCAACATCTACGACTTGGATAATATTTATATTTCCGATACGATCCATATTTCCGTTTCCGGCAATATCATCGTTTCCGGAGTATTCATTTCTTGCCTGTGACGATCTCAGCTCCCACTGAAACCAAGATCCGACGATTCCGAATATCCATAGATGGAGTATTTAATGCCATTAAATACTTGATCCGTTTACGTACTATTTGTGTGACCCTACGGGTTCAGTCAAGAGTAAGCTGTGGATTAATATCATTAATTCCACTTGAACTGAAGCGGCCTCTAGCTAGGCATTCAGCTCACTTGATCTCACTGAATTATTAACTTGTTAATTAATACTGAACCGCATTTATTAGACTCAACATAGAATGCATACTTGGACCAAGGGCATTATTTCCTTCAGTCTCCCACTTAAGGACAAGTGTGCATTTCCTAATTCCTTTGTCGCTCGATGCTTGCTCTTGAACATAAGGTAAGAGTTGTCATCCTTATTATGTCCAGAGGTGTTCCTCGGTTTCAGAGTTCAACTGATCAAATAAACAGATAATCATAGCCTATGATTCATCCGAGCACGGCCATGCATTTCACAGTTTCTAGCTCTCCGAGTGGCCTTGTACAACTTTTAAGCATCTCATCCCGATTTATGGGAAGACAATCTCAATCTTGCGATCTTGAGATTAGACTTTATTTGATAGGTGATTACCTAAGCGTTGCCTTTATAGCCTCCTTTTACGGTGCGACGGTTGGTCAACGTCAAAGCAACCAGTTCTCAAACAAGTAATCTCAAATCACTCAGGTATTGAGGATTTAGTGTCTAATAATTTTAATGAAATTTACTTATGACAGATTTTCATCTCTTACAGTAAAGTTTCATAGGTCTTGTCCGATACTAGTCTTCCCAAAGTAAGTATCTATGCAAATGATTATGACATTGCCATGTCCACATAGTTCAAGAAACAGAACTACTAGTCATCTTGCATTCTAATCGTCTAACGTTTTCTATGCGTCCAATTTTATAGAAAACTCCGACTAGGGACCATTTTCAACCTTTGACATTCAAGTTCACTTGATAGACATTTCTTAGTCACAGGACTGGTCCTGACAGTCTATCTTGAATATATCGTCAAATTGAAGGGACTCATCATTTAATACTAAACCAAGATTAAATGGAATATGAAAATACATTTCATATATGATAAATGTTCAACCCCATTGTTTTACAACCATGGGCCTCAAACCCATCTTTAAAACAGTTCATGTAATTCAAAGCTATGCTTGATTTCCAGTGCTACAACGTGAGTGTTGCTTCTCACTTGTTGCATAGGTTTAGTTATCATGCTTTGCCAATCTTAATATCATTTTCATCGAATGTTCTTCGAGATATGATGATAAGATCTTTTCGAGTTTGTTTATTATGTGATCTAGTCTTTCTTACTTTGATGGTGGTTTTACTCATTTTGCAATGAAGAACCATCAAATTAGCAGACGTTTTTCTTGCTTCAAGAGTGGTTCTACGCATTTTTCAATGAAGAACCATCAAGCCAGCAGATAGGTGATCTACCCAAGTTCAGTGAAGAACTTTAAACAACCCTGTTTTATTGATTCTTAGGCAATAATTACTTTTACTTCAACTGTATAGGTTGCTAGTGATGCTTTGTTTGGATTTACCTATCCAAGCAGTTCATAGATATGTGGAAGACTCTCCAACTATATCTTAGAACATAGAAATTATTATTTTAATTTCCCACGCAACAACTCATGGTCTCCAACCCATGTTGCCATTTTCAAAACACGATGCTCTATAGCTCGTCCTTATCAATGGTTAACTCCAAAGGGTCTTGCTTGATGCTTTGCCAGTGTTTATGCGTGTAGCATCAATATTTAGCATATCTTTATTTCCTTGAATCAAGAACTATTCCTATGTACCTTTTCAAGCACCATAAGTATTCTTGATCTCAATCTAGTTGATCTTCACTTAGATCAATAGAGATTGGTATATGTTCGTCATGCCTAAAGTCATACGATACGTTTTTGGCGATCCTCATATTATATTATATACATGATAAATTCTTTTGCAGAATAATTCCCAATTGAATTCTATTCATGTAACTTTAGCTCATTCAGTTACAGTAGATACTGAATCCAACTAAATTCTTTGACATATAATATAGGTGAAGAATCTCATTAGATTCTTTGATGTTTAACTTAGTAAATGCTTATACTTAGTTCAAACATTCATTTACTTAGATTTATTCACATGGGTCGAATATCTCCAATGGAGTATTTCGTGTTTGATTTAGTAAATGCCATTACTTAATCCAAAACAATATTATAAGATCTTTATAAATAGATCTTAATACCCAGTATGCACTAAGTTTCGCCATGGTCCATCATTGATGAATAATTTCAAATCTAAGTCATTAGCATTTGAATATTATTTTACAATAGAGAGATATGTGTGTGATACACACAGGACCAGTTAAGTTTTTATGTACTCCCACTAAACTTCTTATATATCTATAAGAATCATGTACATTTTATGAAACTAAAATACTTATTAGCTTCACTAAAATACATTTCTAATTCCCAATTGCTTGCTTAAATCTGTAGTTCTGTACTTAGATTCTATAAGATAGCTTTCTTTTCAAGCATTTATTTGGATCCACAAATCCTATGACATACCATGTACATAGTTTCTTCCAACATTTGATTGAGGAATACGTTTTGTCATCCAATTGCCATATGTACCAATATGCAATCATTGCTTGAATTATAGACTTAAGCATTACGATTATGCATGAGGTTTCAACACAATCCATGCCATGAATTTGCTTGTAACCTTTAGCAACTAATCTAGCTTTGTGTGTGAACACAATTCCATGTTTGATGGTTTTTATCCTTAAAACAAACTTGCAACCAATAGGTGTGAAACTATTCTTGCAAATCAACAAAATTTCAATTTTGTCATCAAAACATTGAGTATGTTTTATGGCCTTTAACCAATTAAACATATAGTCTATATATGGCCTCTAACCATTTTAGGGAATCTGGGTTTCGTCATAGCTTTCTTACAGGTCACAAACTCATTAACCTACATGATAATAGTTTGACTGCAAGTTGTAGGTATCTTCACTATCTAATAGAAGAATCGCATAGATTCAGTGACCTGAACTCTATGCCTACTTGGGTATAGAACATCAAACAATAGAATATCAATAGCCACTTGAAAGTCCTTTGAATATTCTGTTCTCCTTGAAGCACTTGTAAAGTCTTCTAAGAGATGTCTATTCTTTAAAGCCACTTCTAAAGTCCTTAAAGAATACGTGTTCAGATTTTCTAAAGAACTTCGAAAAGCCTCCGGAATGTCCGTTTATGTTTGTTGTTCGCCTCGAAGACTTTCGAGGTCTATTTTCTCCCACTTGTAATTTTGGAAACGAATCTCCAAAAGGACATCATTTCGAGCAAACAAACATTATGTTCTCAAAAATTCGTGGTAGAAACAATACCCTTGTGTCTCATTTGAATAAATCACAATGAAACATATATCTATATTTGGGCCTTAGTTTGTCGAATGACAAACACTAAGCTCCCACTGAGTTTTGCAACTCTCTGGATATATTTTATGAAAAGTTATTCTGAAATTACTTTTCAATAGCTTTGACGAATTTGGTTTAGTTTGGTGGTAGTTGAGCATTTTGTTTTAGAAATTATAGGAAAAGTCCTTATGATTCATCATTAATTGAATCAAGTACTAATTGACTTCGATTATTCCAACTAAGATATGCCATATCTTATGGACCTAGATTGTGAAATTACAACACACAACCATTGATGATCATATTTGGTCTCAAGTAATCATCAACATGATCTAACCTAGATCTTTATGATTTCTTGCCAAGTGGATTTTATACTTCTGAATCTTGGAACTACCCAAACAGATTCAACTTATATCACATTTGAGTCAATAAACCTATATTCACTCAAATCCATGTGAAATAATAAAGTCATAAAATCTTTCTTTAGCTTTGAACTCTATTGTCTAGGCGTTCTTGAAGGAAATAATGCCCTTGGTCCAAGTATGCATTCTATGTTAAGTCTAATAAATGCGGTTCAGTATTAATTAAGTTAATAATTCAGTGAGATCAAGTGAGCTGAATGCCTAGCTAGAGGCCGCTTCAGTTCAAGTGGAGTTAATGATATTAATCCACAGCTTACTCTTGACTGAACCCGTAGGGTCACACAAATAGTACGTAAACGGATCAAGTATTTAATGGCATTAAATACTCCATCTATGAATATTCGGAACCGACGGATCTTGGTTTCAGTGGGAGCTAAGATCGTCACAGGCAAGAAATGAATACTCCGGAAACGATGATATTGCCGGAAACGGAAATATGGATCGTATCGGAAATATAAATATTATCCAAGTCCTAGATGTTGCCGGAAACGGAAACATGGTACGTATCGGAAAATATTATCGGAAATGGAAATATTGCCAGAATCGGAAATATTGCCGGAAACGGAAATATTGTCAGAATCGGAAATATTACCGGAATCGGAAAATAATTCCGGAAACGGAAATATTAAATATTTTTTCGAAACGGAAATTAATTCCGGAATCGGAAATATTAAATATTGTTCGTATCGGAAATGAATTCCGGAATCGGAAAATTTAATCGGAAGCGCATCGTACGAATAAGCATCGGACGAGGCCTGCCGGACAAGGCCCAGCACGAAGCCAGGCCATCGCCCAGCAAGCCAAGCGCGCCGCACAAACAGCCACGCCAGGCCCAGCGCAAGGCCAGGCCCAGCAGGCTGCGCAGCGCGCACAGCGCGCACAGCACGCGCAGCGCGTAGCGCGCGCGGGCGCTGCGTGGGCTGCTGCTCGCGCGCACGCATGGGGGCCCATCGTGGCTGCCGTGCGTGTGTGTGCAAGTGTTTGTGTTCGTGCACGTTTCCTAAAACATGCAGAGTTCGGTTAATGATTAAATTCCTAATTCTATTTGATAAATTAATTAAATTAGAGTTCTTGTAGGATTCTAGGTTTAATTAATTTGTATCTGAATAGGATTTCGATTCCCTTTCCATACCCCTATAAATATGAGGCTAGGGCTCACAATTTATAACAAGTTTCAAAGTATTCAAAAGTGAGTTTTTTGAGAGAAAATTAAAACACACATCTTGCTCATAAAAGTGCCGAAATTTTCTAGTACCTTAAGGGCGATTCTAGTTGGTCAATCTTAAGGCGGATCCGGACGTACTGTGGACTATCTACGGAGGGACGACACTTGGAGTCCTAAAGACTTGTTCTTGTTCGGTTCGGGCGCAGCTAGGGAGGGCACGCAACAAAGAGTATGCATCTAAATTATGCTATATGATTATGTGTAAATAATATGTTGTCCTGGGTTAATGGTTGTTTCCGCATGATCTATGTAATGTCATATGTATCATAACCTAACAGTGGTATCACGAGCCCCTTATTATTTTCATAATCTAAATTGCATGAACATGGTTAAATATTACAAATTTGCAAGAATTAAAAGGGGTGATTAATTTTCGTAATTGTTAATTAATTGCAAATTGCGTTTATTTAATTATACGTACGCAGTTTTTCGGCAGTTTCTTCGTTACTCATCCGAATTGAGTGATTTTTGTGTCAATTACGCATGTAAAAGGCATTCTAAAATTTTGACAAAAAAATTATTTTTCTGCCGAACCCAGAATTCTCAAATTCGAAGCCTAACTATGACTTTTCGAAGGTTTTAGTTTTTCGAATGCAAAATTTCGTAAATTTAAGATGTTAAATTAAATATTTGCGATTCTTGTTGATAAATCTTGAATTTTTGATTGACCTACTGCATATGTTTAACAAGTTTGAATGCCTAGTCTTGTTAATTATGCAATCTAATTTGTAATTATGATTAATTTGTTGAAAATTAGAATAATTTAGAATTAATTTGATTTTCATAATTAATTGTAATTTAATTAGAAACCTATGATTAAAAACCACCATAAAAATTGTAAATTTATGATAAATTTTAAATTTTTATGACCTAGACTTGAATCCATAACAATCGAAAATCAATTGGATAATAAATTTTCGATTTTTCGCCCTAAAATTATGAAATTAATATTATTTATTAATTTGTCATTAATTTTAAATATAAATTTTACATTTTTATGCGATTCGTTCATAAAACTTTCACGCACGAAGCAATGACGCTTCGTGTTACCCTTAAGGGGTGTTGTATAATGCGGGCATGCGACGACGAGCAAGGGAGCTCGTCGCCCGTGCGGCACGAATGCAATGAGCAAGGGCGTAGTGCACGAGCACAAGGCAGCAGCCCTGCCTTGTGTCGTGTGCCACGAGCAATGGACGAATGGGCATGGGCGAAGGGCGAGCCAAGGCAGTCGCGTGTGGGCAGCAAGCGAGCTGCGCCACAACGCGCGCTGCCTCGCACAAGAGCGCGCAGCCTCGCGCGCAGCGAGCGCAAGCTCGCGTGCCACGAGCGCTGCGCCCAGCATTGCTCGCGCGCACAACGAGCGAGGACTCGCGCACACAGCCAGCATTGCTCGCGCGCACAGCGAGCGATGTCGCCCGCCCAGCGAGCGATGTCGCGCGCCCAGCGAGCGATGGCTCGCGCGCCCAGCGAGCGATGTCGCGCGCCCAGCGAGCGATGTCGCGCGCGCACTGCGAGCGATAGCTCGCGTGCGATGAGCGCTGGCGCGCGCAGCGAGCACCAATGCGTGCGGAGGCTTGCGATGGGGATGCAGCAGCTATGCGACGAGCGCATGGGCTGCGCGCACATGGCCAGCAATGGCTGTGTGCGTGCGGCCCATGGGCGTGCAACGCGTAGGGTGTTTGCGTTACGATTAAAGATCGTTTTGAATGTTTAATTTGAAAATTTCAGTTCACGTAATTTTAATTAATTTTAAAATTAAAAATTTAAATTATTTTCTTGGATTTTAATTTTGAATATTGTAATTATAATAAATTTTATTTATTCTAATTATTTTACTAAAATTAAAATCATGAATTAATTTAAATACGACTGAAATTAAATTAAACTTTTGGATTCAATTATAAATTGATATGAGCTTTAAATTTTAATTAAATTTGTATGTTTCCGGTTGGACTAGAAATACATTTTTATGTTTAAAATTAGTAAAGCATATAAATTTATTGGTTTAAGTGGGAGCGCTTTTTAGTCATAAACTCTTGATTAGGTCTACAAATCCTTAAGGTTAAAACAACTTGATTAGAATTAATAAGGACTGAATAATTGGTAGATTATTGGTGCCCTTGATTAATTGCTGCAAATGTTTACATGATGCATAATGTGTTTTACTAACCAGCTATGTGGGTCATTCATGATAATGAATGGGTGAATGGTATATATATTGTATATGTACTGTTTTGCAGGTTATGAAGTGACTAGTATGGCCCAAATAGGATAGAAAATATGGTCTGCGTACCATTAATTTGAATGTAATTGGTCTAAAGTACCAAAGTTATTTTTCAATTCAAATATGGTCTGCGAACCATCAAATAGTTGTAATTAGTTATAGCTTATCCTATTTGAAGAAAATGGTGCCTCCCACGGAAATTTTCAAGACGGACTTTGAAGTCAAATCTTCAAGATGAAGTCGGGCCATACTAGATCACATTTATCTTATGCATGCTTTAAGTTATTTATTGTTTTAAATATGTCTTAAAATGCATGAGATCAAAAGCTTGATTATGTTGCATGATTAAGGATTTTAGTTCACTTAAAATCTAACCAACATAGTAAGAGCCTTAAGTTCCAAACTTAAAAATTGAGTTAAAAGGTGCCATGCCAAAATATACACTTGCTTGGATATCCTTTACATCAATCTAGTAATAGTTTTCGCTCAGCGAGGTGTTACTTATTGGTCCTAAAGGGGCAAGGTACACAAATAATTGTGAGTACATGTTAGTTTTGGTGAAACTCAACGATATAAGTAAGGAGTCCTTATATGTCGTGGCAAAATCGATAGGTTTACCTAATAAGTTCTTAGACGTACCTATCAACCAAGAATAGTTTCTAGACTATTAACAAAAGGCTTTTGCTTACCTAAGATGTTCTAGGATTAAGTCGACAAACTGTGCTTAGTTCTTCAATGATTTTAGGATCTTGGAATCATTTTATTCACACCTGCCGGAACACATAATTTGAATAAAATGCTTAATAAACATTGAATTATGCATGTATGCTAGAATTTAAGTTTATTAAGAGAAACTGTGAATGGTTATTTATTTGTTTATTCTTTTCAATTGTAGTTTTTAATATGGCAAACAACAATTCATTCAACATTAGATCAATTCTCGAAAAGGAGAAGTTGAACGGGAAAAACTTCCTTGACTGGCAAAGGAACTTGCAAATAGTTCTTATGCAGGAAGAAAAGGAGTATGTCCTAGATGAGGCGATGCCCGAAGCTGCAGGCGACGGGGTCACTCAGGCAGCCCTCAATCGTTGGATTGATGCCAACAAGGATGTGAAATGTCTAATGCTCGCCACCATGAGTGCGGATCTGCAGAAAACGTTCATCAACTCAGATGCTTTCACAATCATCAGTGAGTTGAAGAACATGTTCCAAGATCTGGCTCGAGTCGAAAGATTCGAGACTCATAGGCAAATTCTTGAGACCAAACTTAAGAAAGGCGAGCCCGTAAGTCCACATGTTCTCAAAATGATTGGACTCATTGAGAATATGAGTCGGCTGGATCAGCAATTTTCTCAGGAAATGGCTATAGACACCATCCTCCATTCTCTTCATAGCGGGTATGATCAGTTCAAACTGAACTACAGTATGAATAGTCTGGACAAAACGCTCACTGAGCTTCACGGTATGCTGAAGACCGCTGAAAAGACGCTCAAAAGTGATAAGCAGGATGTGCTTATGGTGCGTGGGGGCAAGTTCAAGAAATCTGGAAAGAAGAGGAATGCTAAGAAAGGTGGCAACAAGGCCAGCCCAACTAAGCAAACTGGCGCCAAATCTGCAAAGAGGAAGGTCAGTCAACCCACTTCTGAATCCGAATGCTTCTACTGCAAGAAGAAGGGGCATTGGAAGAGAGATTGCTTGAAGCTAAAGGAAGATCAGAAGAACGGAACAGTCGTTCCATCTTCAGGTATTTTCGTTATAGACTGTATACTTGCTAATTCAACTTCTTGGGTATTAGATACAGGTTGTGGCTCACACTTATGTTCCAATCCACAGGGACTAAGAAGAAGTAGAAAGTTAAGCAAGGGTGAAGTCGACCTACGAGTGGGAAATGGAGCACGGATTGCTACATTAGCCGTAGGAACTTACTATTTGTCGTTGCCCTCCGGGCTAGTTTTGGAACTGGAAGAATGTTTCCATGTTCCAAGTCTTACTAAAAACATCATTTCAGTTTCTTGCTTAGATGCTAAGGGATTTTCCTTTTTAATAAAAGACAATAGTTGTTCGTTTTATTTTAAAGAGATGTTTTATGGATCTGCTAGATTAGTCAATGGACTTTATTTATTAGATCACGAAAAACAAGTATATAACATAAATACCAAAAAGGCCAAAAAGGATGATTCAGATCTCACCTATCTGTGGCATTGTCGATTAGGCCATATAAACTTGAAACGCTTAGAAAGACTTCAAAGGGAAGGAATTCTAGAACCATTTGACTTAGAGGATTATGGTAAATGCGAATCATGTTTACTTGGCAAAATGACAAAGCAGCCTTTCTCTAAAGTTGGAGAAAGAGCAAATGAACTATTGGGTTTAATCCATACAGATGTATATGGACCAATGAGTACAAATGCTAGAGGTGGTTTCAGCTACTTTATCACTTTCACTGATGACTTCAGTAGGTATGGTTATGTCTACCTAATGAAGCATAAGTCTGAATCCTTTGACAAATTCAAGGAATTTCAGAGTGAAGTAGAGAATCAATTAGGCAAGAAGATTAAGGCACTGCGGTCTGATAGAGGCGGTGAATATCTGAGCTATGAATTTGATGACCATCTGAAAGAATGTGGAATTCTATCAGAATTGACTCCTCCTGGAACACCACAATGGAACGGTGTGTCAGAACGGAGGAACAGAACCTTGCTAGACATGGTCAGGTCAATGATGGGTCAGGCCGAACTTCCATTAGAATTTTGGGGACATGCACTAAATACAGCTGCACTCACTATAAATAGAGCTCCGTCTAAAGCTGTCGAAAAGACTCCATACGAATTATGGTTTGGAAAGCCTCCAAATGTGTCTTTTCTTAAGATTTGGGGATGTGAAGTATACGTCAAACGATTAATTTCAGACAAACTTCATCCAAAATCTGACAAATGTATCCTTGTGGGCTATCCAAAGGAAACAAAGGGGTATTACTTCTCAATACATCTGAGAACAAAGTGTTTGTTGCTCGAGATGGTGTCTTTTTGGAGAAGGATCACATTTCCAAAATGACAAGTGGGAGAAAAGTAGACCTCGAAGAAATTCGAGTCGAACAACAAACTCTAGAGAATGCTCAAGATGACATTCAGGATGAAACTCAGAGATCTTTAGAAGAATCTGGTGAGAATCATGGTCAATCTAGAAATGTTACCCCGCGTAGATCGCAAAGATATAGATCTCAACCGGAAAGGTACTTAGGTATTTTGACGAACGAGAGCTATGACGTTCTATTACTTGAAAGTGATGAACCTGCGACTTACAAACAAGCTATGACGAGCCCTAGCTCCAAGCAATGGCAAGAAGCCATGCAATCTGAATTAGACTCCATGTCTGAAAACCAAGTATGGGATTTGGTCGATTTGCCAGATGGCTACCAAGCCATTGGAAGCAAATGGGTTTTCAAACTGAAAAAGGACAAGGATGGGAAACTTGAAGTTTTGAAAGCTAGATTGGTTGCAAAAGGTTACAGGCAAGTCCACGGTGTGGATTACGATGAAACCTTTTCACCAGTTGCAATGCTAAAGTCTATTCGGATAATGTTAGCAATCGCTGCATATTACGATTACGAAATATGGCAGATGGATGTCAAAACTGCTTTCTTAAACGGCGTTTTAACAGAAACTGTGTTTATGACACAGCCTGAAGGTTTTGAGGATCCAAAGAATGCTAAAAAGGTATGCAAGCTAAAGAAGTCAATCTACGGATTGAAGCAGGCATCCAGGAGCTGGAATATACGTTTTGATGAAGCAGTCAGTGACTTTGGTTTCATCAAGAACGCGGACGAATCTTGTGTATACAAGAAGGTCAGTGGGAGCAAAATTGCTTTCCTAGTATTATATGTCGACGATATATTGCTTATCGGAAATGACATTCCTATGTTGAACTCTGTCAAGATTTGGCTTGGGAAATGTTTTTCGATGAAGGATCTAGGAGAAGCACAGTACATATTGGGCATCAAGATTTACAGAGATAGATCTAAAAAGATGATTGGACTTAGTCAAAGCACTTATATCAATAAGGTGCTTGATAGGTTCAAGATGGCGGACTCCAAGCGAGGCTACCTACCCATGTCTCATGGAATGACTCTAAGCAAGACTCAGTGCCCAAAAACACTTGATGAGCGTAGACGAATGAATGGGATTCCATATGCATCATTGATTGGTTCAATAATGTATGCTATGATATGTACACGCCCGGATGTTGCGTACGCACTCAGTGCTACGAGCAGATACCAGTCAGACCCAGGAGAGGCGCATTGGACTGCTGCCAAGAATATTCTGAAGTACCTGAAAAGGCACAAAGATGACTTCCTGGTCTATGGTGGAGATGATGAATTAATTGTTAAAGGCTATACGGACGCAAGTTTCCAAACCGACAAAGATGATTTTAGATCACAGTCTGGGTTTGTCTTCTGCCTCAACGGAGGAGCAGTAAGCTGGAAAAGTGCTAAGCAAAGCACCATTGCGGATTCTACAACTGAAGCGGAGTACATTGCTGCACATGAAGCAGCAAAGGAAGCTATATGGCTAAGGAAGTTCATAGGAGAACTTGGTGTAGTCCCCTCCATTAAAGGACCAATAGCCCTGTATTGTGATAATAACGGAGCTATTGCACAGGCAAAAGAGCCTAGAAACCACCAGAGAGTCAAGCATGTACTTCGTAGATTTCACCTTCTACGAGAGTTCGTTGAAAGAAAAGAAGTCGAGATAAACAAAATTGGAACTGATGACAACATATCAGATCCATTAACTAAACCTCTGCCGCAGGCGAAGCACAACTCGCACACTGCAGCTATGGGAATCAAGCATATTGGAGAATGGCTTTGATGTCTCTGTTTAATGTTTTAAAGTTTTAGAGTTTAAATCTTTGTAAAACATTATTGGTTAATCATTCACAATAAATGAAATGAATTCATTTTTCCATTTAATTTGTGGTTTATTAAATGATGAGTCCCTTCAATTTGACGATATATTCAAGATAGACTGTCAGGACCAGTCCTGTGACTAAGAAATGTATATCAAGTGAACTTGAATGTCAAAGGTTGAAAATGGTCCCTAATCGGAGTTTTCTATAAAATTGGACGCATAGAAAACGTTAGACGATTAGAATGCAAGATGACTAGTAGTTCTGTTTCTTGAACTATGTGGACATGGCAATGTCATAATCATTTGCATAGATACTTACTTTGGGAAGACTAGTATCGGACAAGACCTATGAAACTTTACTGTAAGAGATGAAAATCTGTCATAAGTAAATTTCATTACATTATTAGACACTAAATCCTCAATACCTGAGTGATTTGAGATTACTTGTTTGAGAACTGGTTGCTTTGACGTTGACCAACCGTCGCACCGTAAAAGGAGGCTATAAAGGCAACGCTCAGGTAATCACCTATCAAACGAAGTCTAATCTCAAGATCGCAAGATTGGGATTGTCCTCCCATAAATCGGGATGAGATGCTTAAAAGTTGTACAAGGCCACTCGGAGAGCTAGAAACTGTGAAATGCATGGCCGTGCTCGGATGAATCATAGGCTATGATTATCTGTTTATTTGATCAGTTGAACTCTGAAACCGAGGAACACCTCTGGACGTAATAAGGATGACAACTCTTACCTTATGTTCAAGAGCAAGCATCGAGCGACAAAGGAATTAGGAAATGCACACTTGTCCCTAAGGACAAGTGGGAGACTGAAGGAAATAATGCCCTTGGTCCAAGTATGCATTCTATGTTAAGTCTAATAAATGCGGTTCAGTATTAATTAACAAGTTAATAATTCAGTGAGATCAAGTGAGCTGAATGCCTAGCTAGAGGCCGCTTCAGTTCAAGTGGAATTAATGATATTAATCCACAGCTTACTCTTGACTGAACCCGTAGGGTCACACAAATAGTACGTAAACGGATCAAGTATTTAATGGCATTAAATACTCCATCTATGAATATTCGGAACCGACGGATCTTGGTTTCAGTGGGAGCTAAGATCGTCACAGGCAAGAAATGAATACTCCGGAAACGATGATATTGCCGGAAACGGAAATATGGATCGTATCGGAAATATAAATATTATCCAAGTCGTAGATGTTGCCGGAAACGGAAACATGGTACGTATCGGAAAATATTATCGGAAATGGAAATATTGCCAGAATCGGAAATATTGCCGGAAACGGAAATATTGTCAGAATCGGAAATATTACCGGAATCGGAAAATAATTCCGGAAACGGAAATATTAAATATTTGTTCGAAACGGAAATTAATTCCGGAATCGAAAATATTAAATATTGTTCGTATCGGAAATGAATTCCGGAATCGGAAAATTTAATCGGAAGCGCATCGTACGAATAAGCATCGGACGAGGCCTGCCGGACAAGGCCCAGCACGAAGCCAGGCCATCGCCCAGCAAGCCAAGCGCGCCGCACAAACAGTCACGCCAGGCCCAGCGCAAGGCCAGGCCCAGCAGGCTGCGCAGCGCGCACAGCGCGCACAGCACGCGCAGCGCGTAGCGCGCGCGGGCGCTGACTGGGCTGCTGCTCGCGCGCACGCATGGGGGCCCATCGTGGCTGCCGTGCGTGTGTGTGCAAGTGTTTGTGTTCGTGCACGTTTCCTAAAACATGCAGAGTTCGGTTAATGATTAAATTCCTAATTCTATTTGATAAATTAATTAAATTAGAGTTCTTGTAGGATTCTAGGTTTAATTAATTTGTATCTGAATAGGATTTCGATTCCCTTTCCATACCCCTATAAATATGAGGCTAGGGCTCACAATTTATAACAAGTTTCAAAGTATTCAAAAGTTAGTTTTTTGAGAGAAAATTAAAACACACATCTTGCTCATAAAAGTGCCGAAATTTTCTAGTACCTTAAGGGCGATTCTAGTTGGTCAATCTTAAGGCGGATCCGGACGTACTGTGGACTATCTACGGAGGGACGACACTTGGAGTCCTAAAGACTTGTTCTTGTTCGGTTCGGGCGCAGCTAGGGAGGGCACGCAACAAAGAGTATGCATCTAAATTATGCTATATGATTATGTGTAAATAATATGTTGTCCTGGGTTAATGGTTGTTTCCGCATGATCTATGTAATGTCATATGTATCATAACCTAACAGTTCTAACAATAGTTCATATCTTTTGTTACTTTCAACAAGTAAGACTAGTCATCTTAAATTGATCTAGAAATCAATGAAATTTCAAAAGTCCATTAAAATAGAGCTTTTGAATGTTAACTTGTTGATATGGTCTAAGCAACAATGCCAAAGATTAGTGGAACTCAAATCAAGGGTTTGATTTGAACCTAGTAAAGTTCTTTAAAGAGTTGTTTGTTTTAATCAAGCATATTGACTCATCCCGTAAATGACCATTTCATTCAAATAAACAAACAAATAAAAATTGTTTTTGTTCTTCTAAATGTGAGTCTTACTGTGTTTGAAGCAGAAATTTAGGTATGCTGATTATGGAACAAAATAGCCATTTAGTTCCAGCCTTGAAAGGACTTAAAACAAACTAGATGACCCTACAACTAATGTAGCATTGCCATGCTTCATTTCCCACTTGTAGGTCATTAGTGTAGCCTAGCTTCCATTGTTTAAGTTATTACCGAAGTAAGAACCTCAAACGGTATATGATACCAAGGAAGTTTGATTGCTAGGTCACTTTTCTTTAAACATAAACTTATCGGTAGAAACGGAATCATAAACTCCTTTCATTTGTTCCTTGTTTTCCTATTTCTTGTACCCTTTCTTATAGTCTTAAGAATTGAATTCTTTAGTGTTGACTTTTATACTTTGTTAGACATGTCCAATGTCACCAACAAGGTTCTTTACCATTTTAATTTATGTTGAATATTTTGTTTCAACTAGATGATCTTACCAGAAGCTTCTAAAGTTCTCTAAGCATCGATCTATTCGAATGTCTAGGGACTAGACTCATTCGAGAATTAAATGGAAAAAAGATTTTAGGTTGTTAACCATTGGTAAAGCTGAGCGTTTAAACTCAATGCTTTATGATCTCAAAACTACATTGTATTTTGAATTCACAAGCACCAATTGGTTTGCCATTCGATTTTGATATTCGAAAACAACCATAAAAGTCGCTATAAGAAACGTACATTTTAAATTGCTCATTTTCTCTCATTTCCGTGAATCGTTCTTGGATTCACTACCAATCGAGGAAATTTACTGTTACCTTTCAAAAAGGTTTTACTGCAGTGCAAGATATTTAATTATAAACAATAATTAAAACATACATTGAAGCATGCAAAGTCTAAACATTTATCATGAATAATAACTTGAAAATGAAAGCAATCATGCAATTTAAACAAGTCATTAGCATTTTATTCGAATTATGTGTTCCGGCAGGTGTGAATAAAATGATTCCAAGATCCTAAAATCATTGAAGAACTAAGCACAGTTTGTCGACTTAATCCTAAAATATCTTAGGTAAGCAAAAGCCTTTTGCTAATAGTCTAGAAACTACTCTTGGTTGATAGGTACGTCTAAGAGCTTATTAGGTAAACCTATCGATTTTGCCACGACATAAAAGGACTCCTTACTTATATCGTTGAGTTTCACCAAAACTAACATGTACTCACAATTATTTGTGTACCTTGCCCCTTTAGGACCAATAAGTAACACCTCGCTGAGCGAAAACTATTACTAGATTGATGTAAAGGATATCCAAGCAAGTGTATATTTTGGCATGGCACCTTTTAACTCAATTTTTAAGTTTGGAACTTAAGGCTCTTACTATGTTGGTTAGATTTTAAGTGAACTAAAATCCTTAATCATGCAACATAATCAAGCCACAATCTTATGCATAATTAAGACATATTTAAAGCAATAAATAACTTAAAGCATGCATAAGATAAATGTGATCTAGTATGGCCCGACTTCATCTTGAAGCTTTGACTTCAAAGTCCGTCTTGAAAATATCCGTGGGAGGCACCATTTTCTTCAAATAGGATAAGATATAATTAAAACTAATTACAACTATTTGATGGTACGCAGACCATATTTGAATTTGAAAAACAACTTTGGTACTTTAGACCAATTACATTCAAATTAATGGTACGCAAACCATATTTTCTATCCTATTTGGGCCATACTAGTCACTTCATAACCTGTAAAACAGTACATATACAATATATACCATTCACCCATTCATTATCATGAATGGCCCACATAGCTGGTTAGTTAAAACACATTATGCATCACGTAAACATTTGCAGCAATTAATCAAGGGCACCAATAATCTACCAATTATTCAGTCCTTATTAATTCTAATCAAGTTGTTTTAACCTTAAGGATTTGTAGACCTAATCAAGAGTTTATGACAAAAAGCGCTCCCACTTAAACCAATAAATTCATATGCTTTACTAATTTTAAACATAAAAATGTATTTCTAGTCTAACTGGAAACATACAAATTTAATTAAAATTTAAAGCTCATATAAATTTATAATTGAATCCAAAAGTTTAATTTAATTTCAGTCGTATTTAAATTAATTCATGATTTTAATTTTAGTAAAATAATTAGAATAAATAAAATTTATTATAATTACAATATTCAAAATTAAAATCCAAGAAAATAATTTAAATTATTAATTTTAAAATTAATTAAAATTACGTAAACTGAAAATTTCAAATTAAACATTCAAAACGATCTAATCGCAACGCAAACACCCTACGCATCGCACGCCCATGGGCCACACGCACACAGCCATCGCTGGCCATGTGCGCGCAGCCCATGCGCTCGTCGCATAGCTGCTGCATTTTCCCATCGCAAGCCATCACACAAGTGGTGCTCGCTGCGCGCGCGCCAGCGCTCGACGCACGCGAGCCATCGCTCGCTGTGCGCGCTCGCCATCGCTTGTTGCGCGCGCTCCAGCGCTTGATGCACGCGAGCCATCGCTCGCTGTGCGCGAGCAATTGCGCGCTGCGCGCGATCAGCGCTGGGCGCAGCGCTCGTGGCACGCGAGCTTGCGCTCGCTGCGCGCGAGGCTGCGCGCGCTTGCGCGAGGCAGTGCGCGTTGTGGCGTAGCTCGCTTGCTGCCCACACGCGACTGCCATGCCTTGCCTTCGCCCATGCCCATTCATCCATAGCTCGTGGCCCACGACACAAGGCAGGGCTGCTGCCTTGTGCTCGTGCACCATGCCCCTGCTCATTGCATTCGTGCCGCACGGGCGACGAGCTCCCTTGCTCGTCGTCGCATGCCCGCACTATACAACACCCCTTAAGGGTAACACGAAGCGTCCATTGCTTTGTGCGTGCAAGTTATATGAACGAATCGCATAAAAATTTAAAATTTATATTTAAAATTAATGACAAATTAATAAATTAATATTAATTTCACAATTTTAAGGGGAAAAATCGAAAATTTATTATTCAATTGATTTCCGATTATCATGGATTCAAGCCTAGGTCATAAAAATTTAAAATTTATCATAAATTTACAATTTTTATGGTGGTTTTTAATCATAGGTTTCTAATTAAATTATAATTAATTATGAAAATCAAATTAATTCTAAATTATTCTAATTTTCAACAAATTAATCATAATTACAAATTAGATTGCATAATTAATAAGGCTAGGCATTCAAACTTGTTAAACATATACAGTAGGTCAATCAAAAATTCAAGATTTATCAACAAGAATCGCAAATATTTAATTTAACATCTTAAATTTACGAAATTTTGCATTCGAAAAACTAAAACCTTCGAAAAGTCATAGTTAGGCTTCGAATTTGAGAATTCTGGGTTCGGCAGAAAAATACTACTTTTGTCAAAATTTTAGAATGCCTTTTACATGCGGAATTGACACAAAAATCACTCTATTTGGATGAGTAACGAAGAAACTGCCGAAAAACTGCGTACGTATAATTAAATAAACGCAATTTGCAATTAATTAACAATTACGAAAATTAATCACCCCTTTTAATTCTTGCAAATTTGTAATATTTAACCATGTTCATGCAATTTAGATTATGAAAATAATAAGAGGCTCGTGATACCACTGTTAGGTTATGATTCATATGACAAAACATAAATCATGCGGAAAAACCATAAAGCCAGGAAAGCATATTATTTACACATAATCATTTAGCATAGTTTAGATGCATACACTTTGTTGCGTGCCCTCCCTAGCTGCGCCCGAACCGAACAAGAAAAAGTCTTTAGGACTCCAAGTGTCGTCCCTCCGTAGATAGTCCACAGCACGTCCGGATCTGCCTTAAGCTTGACCAACTAGGATCGCCCTTAAGGTACTTAGAATTTTCGGCTAATGGGCAAGAGTTATGGCTGATTTTTCTGCTTAAAAATCCTAGTTTTGAATACTTGAAAACCTATGTATAAATAATGACCCCTAGGCCCTTATTTATAGAGGTATGGAAAAGGAATTGTAATCCTACTAGGATGTGGATTTGTTAATTAGAACTTTATTAGGACTCTAAATAACAAAGCAATTCTAATAAGATTAGGATTTTAATCTTCGCACGAATCCCAATAGAATTAGGATTTCCGGCATACGCATCGCACAAGCCGTGCACCCGCGCAAGCCTTGCGGCCCACGACAAGCGCACAGCCTATGTGCGGTGCTGCGTGCGCGCGCGCGCCCTTGGCTGGGCCTGGCCTTGCGCTGGGCCTGGTCGAGGCGTGCGTTGCGTGCGGCTCGCTGGGCGATGGCCTGGCTTCGTGCTGGGCCTTCGTCTAGCGGGCCTCGTCCGATGCTAATTCGTACGATACGCTTCCGATTAAATTCCCGATTCCGGAATTCATTTCCGATACGAACAACATTTAATATTTCCGATTCCGGAATTAATTTCCGTTTCGAACAAATATTTAATATTTCCGTTTCCGGAATTATTTTCCGATTCCGATAATATTTCCGATTCTGACAATATTTCCGTTTCCGGCAATATTTCCGATTCCGGCAATATTTCCATTTCCGATAATATTTTCCGATACGTACCATGTTTCCGTTTCCGGCAACATCTACGACTTGGATAATATTTATATTTCCGATACGATCCATATTTCCGTTTCCGGCAATATCATCGTTTCCGGAGTATTCATTTCTTGCCTGTGACGATCTCAGCTCCCACTGAAACCAAGATCCGTCGATTCCGAATATCCATAGATGGAGTATTTAATGCCATTAAATACTTGATCCGTTTACGTACTATTTGTGTGACCCTACGGGTTCAGTCAAGAGTAAGCTGTGGATTAATATCATTAATTCCACTTGAACTGAAGCGGCCTCTAGCTAGGCATTCAGCTCACTTGATCTCACTGAATTATTAACTTGTTAATTAATACTGAACCGCATTTATTAGACTCAACATAGAATGCATACTTGGACCAAGGGCATTATTTCCTTCAATACCATGTACATAGTTTATTCCAACATTTTATTGAGGAATTGTTTTGTCATCCAATTGCCATATGTACCAATATGCAATCATTGCTTGATTTATAGACTTGAGCATTACGATTATGCATGAGGTTTCAACACAATCCACGCCGTGAATTTGCTTGTAACCTTTAGCAACTAATCTAGCTTTGTGTGTGAACACAATTCAATGTTTGATGGTTTTTATCCTTAAAACAAACTTGCAACCAATAGGTGTGAACCTATTCTTGCAAATCAACAAAATTTCAATTTTGTCATCAAAACATTGAGTATGTTTTATGGCCTCTAACCATTTAAAACATTTGAGTCTATATATGGCCTCTAACCATTTTAGGGAATCTGGGTTTCGTCATAGCTTTCTCACAGGTTATAAACTCATTTCACTATATGATAATAGTTTGACTGCAAGTTGTAGGTTTCTTCACTATCTAATAGAAGAATGGCATAGCTTTAGTGACCTGAACTCCATGTTTCTTCACTATCCAATAGAAGAATATCATAGTTCCAGTGACTTGAACTCTATGCCTACTTGGGTATAGAACATCAAACAATAGAATATCAACAGGCACTTTGAGAGTCATTTGAATATTCTATTCTCTTTGAAGCACTTGTAAAGTCTTCTAAGAGATGTCTATTCTTTAAAGCCACTTCTAAAGTCCTTAAAGAATAAGTTTGGTTTTTCTGAAGCACTTCGAAAAGCCTCCGGAATGTCCGTTTATGTTTGTTGTTCGCCTCGAAGACTTTCGAGGTCTATTTTCTCCCACTTGTCATTTTGGAAACGAATCTCCAAAAGGACATTATTTCGAGCAAACAAACATTATGTTCTCAAAAATTCGTGGTAGAAACAATACCCTTGTGTCTCATTTGAATAAATCACAATGAAACATATATCTATACTTGGGCCTTAGTTTGTCGAATGACAAACACTAAGCTCCCACTGAGTTTTTCAACTCTCTAGATATATTTTATGAAAAGTTATTCTGAAATTACTTTTCAATAGCTTTGACGAATTTGGTTTAGTTTGGTGGTAGTTGAGCATTTTGTTTTAGAAATTAAAGGAAAAGTCTTTATGATCAATCATTGATCGAATCAAGTACTAATCGACTTCGATCATTCCAACTTAGATATGCCATATCTTATGGAGCTAGATTGTGAAATTACAACACACAATCATTGATGATCATATTTGGTCTCAAGTAATCATCAACATGATCTAACCTAGATCTTTATGATTTCTTGCCAAGTGGATTTTATACTTCTGAATCTTTGAACTAGCCAAACAGATTCAACTTATATCACATTTGAGTAAATAAACCTATATTCACTCAAATCCATAATAAAGTCATAAAATCTTTCTTTAGCTTTGAACTCTATTGTCTAGGCGTTCTAACAATAGTTCATATCTTTTGTTACTTTCAACAAGTAAGACTAGTTGTCTTAAATTGATCTAGAAATCAATCAACTTTCAAAAGTCTATCAAAATAGAGCTTTTGAATGTTAACTAATTGATATGGTCTAAGCAACAATGCCAAAGATTAGTGGAACTCAAATCAAGGGGTTGATTTGAACCTAGTAAAGTTCTTTAAAGAGTTGTTTGTTTTAATGAAGCATATTGACTCATCCCGTAAATGACCATTTCATTCAAATAAACAAACAAACAAGCATTGTTTTTGTTCTTCTGAATGTGAGTCTTTCTGTGTTTGAAGCAGAAATTTAGGTCTGCTGATTATGGAACAAAATAGCCATTTAGTTCCAGCCTTGAAAGGACTTAAAACAAACTAGATGACCCTACAGCTAATGTAGCATTGTCATGCTTCATTTCCCACTTGTAGGCCATTAGTGTAGCCTAGCTTCCATTATTTGAGTTATTACCGAAGTAAGAACCTCAAGCGGTATATGATACCAAGGAAGTTTGATTCCTAGGTCACTTCTCTTTAAACATAAACTTATAGGTAGAAACGGAATTATAAATTCCTTTCATTTGTTCCTTTGTTTTCCTATTTCTTGTACCCTTTCTTATAGTCTTAAGAATTGAATTCTTTAGTGTTGACTTTTATACTTTGTTAGACATGTCCAATGTCATTTTATCAAATTTCTTACCATTTATGTTGAATATTCTGTTTCAACTAGATGATCTTACCAGAAGCTTCTAAAGTTCTCTAAGCATAGATCTATTCGAATGTCTAGGAACTAGACTCATTCGAGAATTAAATGGAAAAAGGATTTTAGGTTGTTAACCATTGGTAAAGCTGAGCGTTTAAACTCAATGCTTTATGATCTCAAAACTACATTGTATTTTGAATTCACAAGCACCAATCGGTTTGCCATTCGACTTTGATACTCGAAAACAACCATAAAAGTCGATATAAGAAACGTACATTTTAAATTGCTCATTTTCTCTCATTTCCGTGAATCGTTCTTGGATTCACTACCAATCGAGGAAATTTACTGTTACCTTTCTAAAAGGATTTATTGCAGTGCAAGATATTTAATTATAAACAATAATTAAAACATACATTGAAGCATGCAAAGTCTAAACATTTATCATGAATAATAACTTGAAAATTAAAGCAATCATGCAATTTCAACAAGTCATTAGCATTTTATTCGAATTATGTGTTCCGGCAGGTGTGAATAAAATGATTCCAAGACCCTAAAATCATTGAAGAACTAAGCGCAGTTTGTCGACTTAATCCTAAAACATCTTAGGTAACCAAAAGCCTTTTGCTAGTCTAGAAACTATTCTTGGTTGATAGGTACGTCTAAGAACTTATTAGGTAAACCTATCGATTTTGCCACGACATAAAAGGACTCCTTACTTATATCGTTGAGTTTCACCAAAACTAACATGTACTCACAATTATTTGTGTACCTTGCCCCTTTAGGACCAATAAGTAACACCTCGCTGAGCGAAAACTATTACTAGATTGATGTAAAGGATATCCAAGCAAGTGTATATTTTGGCATGGCACCTTTTAACTCAATTTTTAAGTTTGGAACTTAAGGCTCTTACTATGTTGGTTAGATTTTAAGTGAACTAAAATCCTTAATCATGCAACATAATCAAGCTTTTGATCTCATGCATTTTAAGACATATTTAAAAGCAATAAATAACTTAAAACATGCATAAGATAAATGTGATCTAGTATGGCCCGACTTCATCTTGAAGCTTTAACTTCAAAGTCCGTCTTGAAAATCTCCGTGGGAGGCACCATTTTCTTCAAATACAATAAGCTATAATTAAAACTAATTACAACTATTTGATGGTACGCAGACCATATTTGAATTAAAAAAAAAAACTTTGGTACTTTAGACCAATTACATTCAAATTAATGGTACGCAGACCATATTTTCTATCCTATTTGGGCCATACTAGTCACTTCATAACATGCAAAACAGTACATATACAATATATACCATTCACCCATTCATTATCATGAATGGCCCACATAGCTGGTTAGTAAAACACATTATGCATCACATAAACATTTGCAGCAATTAATCAAGGGCACCAATAATCTACAAATTATTCAGTCCTTATTAATTCTAATCAAGTTGTTTTAACCTTAAGGATTTGTAGACCTAATCAAGAGTTTATGACTAAAAGGGGCTCCCACTTAAACCAATAAATTCATATGCTTTACTAATTTTAAACATAAAAAATGTATTTCTAGTCTAACCGGAAACATACAAATTTAATTAAAATTTAAAGCTCATATAAATTTATAATTGAATCCAAAAGTTTAATTTAATTTCAGTCGTATTTAAATTAATTCATGATTTTAATTTTAGTAAAATAATTAGAATAAATAAAATATATTATAATTACAATATTCAAAATTAAAATCCAAGAAAATAATTTAAATTATCAATTTTAAAATTAATTAAAATTACGTAAACTGAAAATCTCAAATTAAAAATTTCAAAACGATCTAATCGCAACGCAACAATCCCACGCATCGCACGCCCATGGGCCACACGCACACAACCATTGCTGGCCATGTGCGCGCAGCCCATGCGCTGCGTCGCATCGCTGCTGCTCACCATCGCAAGGCATCACGCGAGCTGGGGCTCGCTGCGCGCGCCAGCGCTCGGCGCAACGAGCATGCTGCCGCAGCCCATCGCTGGGCGCAGCGCTCGTCGCACGTCGCAACAAGCAATCGCACGCCATCGCTGGGCGCAGCGCTCGTCGCACGTCGCAACAAGCACTCGCACGCCATCGCTGGGCGCAGCGCTCGTCGCACGCACAATAGCGTTCGCTGCGCGCGAGCGATCGATGCTTGGCGCAGCACTCGTGGCACGCGAGTTTGCGCTCGCTGCGCACGAGGCTCCGCACGCTTGTGCGAGGCAGTGCGCGCTGTGGCGCAGCTCGCTTGCTGCCCACACGCGACTACTCGTGCCTTGTTCTCGCCCTCGCCCATTCGCCCATCGCACACAACCCACGACACAAGGCAGGGCTGCTGCCTTGTGCTCGTGCACCATGGCCTTGCTCATTGCATTCGTACCGCATGGGCGACGAGCTCCCTTGCTCGTCGTCACATGCCCGCACTATACAACACCCCTTAAGGGTAACAAGTAGCGTCCATTACTTTGTGCGTGCAAGTTATATGAGCGAATCGCATAAAAATTTAAAATTTATATTCAAAATTAATGACAAATTAATAAATAATATTAATTTCATAATTTTTAGGGCGAAAAATCGAAAATTCATTATTCAATTGATTTCCGATTAACATGGATTCAAGTCTAGGTCATAAAAATTTAAAATTTAACATAAATTTACAATTTTTATGGTGGTTTTTAATCATAGGTATCTAATTAAATTATAACTAATTATGAAAATCAAATTAATTCTAAATTATTCCAATTTTCAACAAATTAATCATAATTACAAATTAGATTGCATAATTAACAAGGCTAGGCATTCAAACTTGTTAAACATATACAGTAGGTCAATCAAAAATTCAAGATTTATCAACAAGAATCGCAAATATTTAATTTAACATCTTAAATTTACGAAATTTTGCATTCGAAAAACTAAAACCTCCGAAAAGTCATAGTTAAGCTTCGAATTTGAGAATTCTGGGTTCGGCCAAAAAAAATTATTTTTATCAAAATTTTAGAATGCCTTTTACATGCGGAATTGACACAAAAATCACTCGATTTGGATGAGTAACGAAGAAACTGCCGAAAAACTGCGTACGTATAATTAAATAAACGCAATTTGCAATTAATTAACAATTACGATAATTAATCACCCCTTTTAATTCTTGCAAATTTGTAATATTTAACCATGTTCATGCAATTTAGATTATGAAAATAATAAGAGGCTCGTGATACCACTGTTAGGTTATGATACATATGACAATTCATAAATCATGCGGAAAAACCATAAAGCCAGGAAAACATATTATTTACACATAATCATTTAGCATAGTTTAGATGCATACACTTTGTTGCGTGCCTTCCCTAGCTTTGCCCGAACCGAACAAGAACAAGTCTTTAGGACTCCAAGTGTCGTCCCTCCGTAGATAGTCCACAGCACGTCCGGATCCGCCTTAAGCTTGACCAAATAGGATCGCCCTTAAGGTACTTAGAATTTTCGGCACATATAGGCAATTGTGTGACTGAATTTTTGCTCTCAAAAATCACTTTGAATACTTGAATACACTCTATAAATTGTGAGCATTGATCACCTATTTATAGGGCATGGGTATCGGATATTAGAATCCTACTAGGAAACGATTTAGTGAATCTGAATTAATCTAAAATTCAATCACTTAATTTATCTAGTAGACTTAGGAAATCAATCTTATACGAATCCTAACCGATCAAGGTTTCGTACGCAAGCACAAACACACACGCAAGCGCAGCAGCCCACGAGGGGCGCCATGCGCGCGCGCGCGCCTGCTGGCCTTGCTCTCGCGTTTGGGCTTTGCTTGCTTTGGTCGCGCGCGGGCTTTGCTAGGCGTTGGGCCTAGCTTCGTGCTAGGCCTTGCATCTAGCAAGCTCGTCCGATGTTTATTCGTACGATACGCTTCCGATTAATTTCCCGGTTCCGGAATTCATTTCCGATACGAACAATATTTAATATTTCCGATTACGGAATCAATTTCCGTTTCGAACAAATATTTAATATTTCCGTTTCCGGAATTATTTTCCGATTCCGATAATATTTCCGATTCTGACAATATTTCCGTTTCCGGCAATATTTCCGATTCCGGCAATATTTCCATTTCCGATAATATTTTCCGATACGTACCATGTTTCCGTTTCCGGCAACATCTACGACTTGGATAATATTTATATTTCCGATACGATCCATATTTCCGTTTCCGGCAATATCATCGTTTCCGGAGTATTCATTTCTTGCCTGTGACGATCTCAGCTCCCACTGAAACCAAGATCCGTCGATTCCGAATATCCATAGATGGAGTATTTAATGCCATTAAATACTTGATCTGTTTACGTACTATTTGTGTGACCCTACGGGTTCAGTCAAGAGTAAGCTGTGGATTAATATAATTAATTCCACTTGAACTGAAGCGGCCTCTAGTCAGGCATTCAGCTCACTTGATCTCACTGAATTATTAACTTGTTAATTAATACTGAACCGCATTTATTAGACTTAACATTGAATGCATACTTGGACCAAGGGCATTATTTCCTTCATGTTACTCTCTGGCCCTCATTCTTTCTTTGGTAGATCTATGATTACCAAACCTTGGACTGCTAATTTTGACTTTCAGGAGGAGATTTTGAGGGTTATCCCTGTGTGGGTGAGGCTTCCAAATCTCCCTTTGAGCTGCTGGGGTACTGACTCCCTTAGCAGGATTGGAAGCTTGATAGGAGTGCCACTCTTTGCTGATGAGTGCACTTCTAAGCAGTTAAGGATCTCATTTGCTAGAATGTTGATTGAAGTAGACATCACCAAGGAGTTACCAAAAACTGTGCAGATTCAGAATAGTGAAAGTGTGGTTATTAGGCAAAAGGTTGAATATGACTGGCTTCCACCCTTCTGCAAATCCTGTAAGGCCATGGGTCATGATTGTAGCATTAAAAAGAGTAATACTACTAGATTTCAACCTGCAGTGTTTGTTAAGCCCACTCAAAAGATCCAGAAAGTTTGGAGGCCTAAAGAACCAAGGGTTAATGTGGCTTCTGTAAATGTGGAGGATGAGACTTGTGCTGAAACTGTGAAGGAGGTGGCTTCTACTGTTGTTGAGAACACTCCAGCTGCTACTGCTCCACCTAGTGATGATGGGTGGAGGGTAGTATCTAGGAGGAAAAAGGAGACTAGATTGCATACATCTGCTCTTGGTTTGGCTCAAGTTCACTCTGCTGTGGTGAGTTCTTCTGAGGATGATGATGGAGGTGGGGGAATAGGTGGGGGTGAAGGTACTGTGGAGTTCCCCCCATGATAATATGCTCATGGAATGTGAGGGGGCTTAATGCTCCTTCAAAGGTGGTGGAGGTGAGGAGATTTTTGCAGAAGAATGAAATAGATGTTGTAGCTTTGGTGGAGACTAGGGTTAAGTCAATTTGATATTTGTATTTGCGTTGGTTTTTCCAACGAAACAAAGCACTTTATTGTCTTTCTCATTCGGAAGGCTCAGTCCCACACTCGGACTTCAATGATGGGAACAACCTCTGCACTCCGGCGCTCCAATAAACAAGAGTTCTCCGCCTTTCTCTGGTTCGAGGAAAAATAAGAGCGATATAACCGTGAGACAATAATATCAAGAAAATCCAGACTAAACTTGGAGGTGAGTGGAAGTGGGAAATGAATTATTCCTACTCTCCTAAAGGCAGAATTTGGGTTGGTTGGAGACATAGTTTGGTTACTTATCAGGTGGTGAATAAAACAGATCAGTTTATTCATGGAGTCATTTGCACTAAGACTGGCTTAACTACTTTTGAATTTACTGCTGTCTATGGACTTCACACTATAGATCATAGAAAACCATTGTGGGTTGATTTGGTTAACATTGCAAGCACTGTGAGTAAGCCTTGGCTGCTTATGGGGGATTTCAATTCTGTTTTATATTCTGGGGACAGGATTAATGGTAGTCAAGTTCAAGATAGTGAAACAAGGGATTTTGAGGGGTGTATTGATGCTGCTGGTTTGGCTGAACTGAAGAGTTGTGGACACTTCTTCTCCTGGAGTAATAAAGGGCAAGGGGATAGGGGAATCAGTTCTAGAATTGATAGAGCTTTAGGGTGTGCTGCTTGGCATACAGTGTTTGATGGTGCTATTGTGGATTATCTTAACCCAGGAATTTCTGACCATTCTCCTCTTGTTCTCACTTGTAATGCAGAGGATCATTCTAAAGGGAGGCCTTTTAGGTTCTTCAACTATATGGCTGGCCACCCTAGCTTTACTCAAGTGGTCCAAGATGGCTGGAAGGTTAATATTCATGGCACTGCAATGTACCAGGTGTGGCAAAAGTTGAAATGTGTTAAGCAGGGTTTGAAAACTTTACACAAGAAGGAGTTTGCAAGGCTTGAGGAAAGAATTGACAATATTAGAACTGATCTTGATGGCATCCAACATCTGCTGGCTGCTACTCCCACTGACTCTGAGTTACAGGTGAATGAAAAGAAACAGTTAGAGTTGCTGAAAAAGTTTCTAGGAATTCAGGAAAGTGCATATAGGCAAAAATCAAGAATTCAATGGCTGAAAACAGGTGACTCAAATTCTAAATTCTTCTTCAGTGCTATGAAAGAGAGATACACAAGGAATAGCATTGACTTGTTGTATGACACTGCTGGAAGGAAACTGGTCACCACAGAGGAAATCCAGAAGGAGATTTGTGATTTTTATAAGGAGCTTGTTGGGTCTGCTGCAGATAATCTTGTGGGTATTGATCTGGATGTTGTTAGGAAGGGGAATCAACTGACTGCTAATGCTGCTCAAGGTCTAGTAGTTCCTGTTACAAATGAGGAGATTGATGTTGCCTTGGCTGGTATCAATATCCACAAAGCCCCTGGCCTAGATGGTTTCAATAGCTTTTTCTTTAAAAAGGCATGGGGAATAGTTAAAGATGATGTTTATGCAGCTGTGAAGGAATTCTTGAAACTGGCCAAATGCTGAGGCAAGTCAACAACACCTCAGTGACTTTGATTCCTAAGATTCAGAATGCTACAAGTATCAAGGATTTTAGACCTATTGCTTGTTGCTCTATAGTTTACAAGCTTATTTCTAAAATCCTAACAGCAAGAATGCAGGGAGTGATTGGTGATGTGATTAGCAATGCTCAATCAGGGTTCATCCCTGGTAGAAACATTTCAGATAATATCTTGTTGGCCTCAGAATTAGTCAAATGCTACTCCAGAAAGTACATTTCTCCTAGATGTATGATTAAAGTGGGTTTAAAGAAGGCCTATGACTCTATTGAGTGGCCTTTTCTTAAACAGATGCTGCAGGAGTTGGGATTTCCTAGTAAGTTTGTTCACTGGGTTATGCAATGTCTGAGTTCAGTTTCTTATTCTATCCTAGTCAATGGAGCTCCTACTCCTCCTATTCCTGCTAAGAAAGGGCTGAGGAAAGGGGATCCTATGTCCCCCTATCTGTTTGCAATAGGAATGGAGTACTTATCAAGATTCCTGGGTAGTGTTGCAAGTAATAAGCAATTTAAGTACCATCCAAGATGCAAGAAGTTGAATATAACACATATGATGTTTGCTGATGATCTTCTGATGTTTGCAAGAGCTGATATGCCTTCTGTAACTGCTTTGTTTGGGGCTTTCACTAAATTCTCTCTTGCTTCTGGTCTGCTAGCTAATTTTCATAAAAGTGAGGTATATACTGCTGGTGTTTCTGATAGTTTATCTGATCAGATTGTTGAGCAAATTGGCATTCCAAAGGGTTCCTTTCCCTTCAAGTATCTTGGTGTTCCCTTAACAACCAGGAAACTTAAGTTTGCAGACTGCAAACCTCTCATTGAAAAGATTGTTGCTCGAGTGAGAAGCCGGTCTGCAAAATTTTTGTCTTATGCAGGGAGATTGCAATTGATCAAATCTGTCTTATTTGGTATTCAGATGTACTGGAGTCAGATTTTTGTAATGCCAAAGAAAGTAATGAAGGAAATTCAAAGGATCTGTAGATGCTTTCTTTGGACAGGTTCTGAGTTAGGTTCAAAAAAAGCTCCTGTCTCTTGGGAACAGATGTGTTTCCCCAAGAGTTGTGGAGGGTGGAATTTGACCAATCTGATTATCTGGAACAAAGCAGCTGTTGTGAAGCATCTTTGGGCTCTTTCTATGAAGCAAGATAGACTGTGGGTTAAATGGATTCATGTTTACTATGTGAAAAACCAGAATTTCCGGACTATGCCTGTTCCCAATGGTCTCACTTGGTCTCTTAGGAAGATATGGCACAGTAGGGACATGGTGATGCAAGCTGGTAACTTTGACCAGTTTACTTATGCTGGCAAATTCAAGATCAACAAAATGTATAAATACTTGCTTGATACTGGAGGGCATGTGGCCTGGAAGAGAATCATCTGCAATAGTCATGCTACCCCTAAAGCTGCTTTCATTGTGTGGTTGGCATTGCATAAAAGACTTCCTACAAAAGATAGATTGAGAGGGTGGGGGATTAACATAGCTGGACTCTGTGAGCTATGTCAGGCTGCTGATGAGAGCCTTGAGCACTTATTCTTTGATTGTTATTTCTCCAAGGAGGTTTGGGGTGGTGTTTTGCAGCATATGGAGGTTAACAGATCAGTAATGCAGTGGGATTTGGAGGTGCAGTGGTGCTCAGTAAAGAGCAGAAGCACTAAAGCAGCTGATACTAGGAGAAGCATTGCCTTTGCTGAAACTGTGTATGCTTTGTGGCTTCAGAGGAATGCTAAGATTTTCAAGAACAAAACATATTCTGTTGATTGTATTATTAGGAGAATACTTTTCATAGTGGCTTGTAGATATGAGTAAGTAGTGTGCTCTTTGAGCTTTGTTGCTGTGGTTCCCCTCCCTGTTGGCTGGAACTACTTGGTGTAATGGTGTTGGTGTTTTCACCACTTTGGTAATAATATCCCTTATTATTTGCCAAAAAAAAATGTCTGAAAAACACTTATTTTTGCTGAATTTATATTATCTGAACTTATCTTATATGAAAAAACTTATTTTGTCTAAAATAAACTTATTTGTGTGTGAAAATGTCTGAAAAAAACTTATTTTTGCTGAACTTATATTATCTGAACTTATCTGAACTTATCTGAACTTAACTGAACTTATCTGAACTTATTTTATCTGAAATAAGTCAAAATAAGTCGAACAGAACAAAGCCTTAAGTTCATAAAAGTTTAGATAATTCTTTTTTCAGACATTTTTACATACAAGTAAGACTATTTCAGATAATTATACGTTTCTTTTAAATAAAATAAAATCAAATAAGTTCAAGTTCATATAATATAAGTTTGAAGAAAATAAGTTTTTTTCAGACACTTTCACGCACAAATAAGTTTATTTCAGACAAAATAAGGTTTTTTCAGATATGTTTAGATAATATAAGTTCAAACAAAATAAGTCGAATAGAACGAAGTCTAAAGTCAGAAAAAATAAGGGTTGACCAAGTACAATTTGTAACTAAAATAAGTTTTAATAAGTCCATATAAATTCAATTACGTTTAGATAAGTTCAGAAAAAGTAAGTGAAAATCAGGTTATTAGAACACACCTTAAGTTAAATAAGATCAGATAAGTTCAGTGTCTTATAGATTGAAGAGAACACACCCTTAATTGAACCGATGAGAATATGAAACATGCTTAGGGTTAAAGTTGAATTTGGGTTGTTTCTATTAAATTTGAGTTCGTTTTACACCCGTCATCAAGAGAAAGAGAATTACACCTTAAATAATATGACGATAACTACTTAGGGGTGTTAGGCATTATTCTCGATCATTTTCCGTTTTGTGCTTTTGTAATTTTTAAAGTCATAAGATTTAGTTGGATTATGAACTAAAATTTTGTTATCCGTATAATACTCCTATTGATTTGAAAACTGGCAATATAAATTTGAAAAGTACTTAAGTGGTTCCATATTTCTCTTTTTAGTTTTCTAAAAAAATAGAAAACTAGAAACAAAAAAGTATGAAATGTATTCTTAGCCTTGTAGACCAATTTAACACTTTTTATTGGGGCTATAACACGTTAACAAAGACAAATTTGATGTTAAGGAAAAAAGGTGAGTCCAATTACAAAAGGGTATAATTAAAGGGAATGGACAGGAATAGAAAGGAAATCCCTAGATTATCACAAGTTGTTTGGTTTACAAAAATCAAAAGGAAACTCATTCTTCCCACCACCCTTCCATCAATCTACAATCACCACTGAACTTCATCCCGCCCCCTCCACCTCCACCCCACCCACCGCGAAACATACTATGAGCGTCGCCTCCCCACCCATCGCGAAGCAACTGTGAGCTCCGCCTTCCCACCGCGAAGCAACTACGAGCGCTGCCTCCTCACCGCGAAGCAACTACGAGTGTCGCCCATGCCTTCAGCCGCTGCTGTCTCGCGCCCCTTCCCTAGTTCCCCCCTCTTTCTCTCTCTTCTATTTTCATCTCTCTTTTAGATCTAGTTTTCCGGCGAGATTAGGGTTTATTTCGGGTAGTTGGGGTCAATTTTGGGGGTTGGATGCTTGGTTTTTTTGCCTGGTAAGATGATATCGATGGTTATTAGGGTTGTTTTGGTTGTGGTATATATGGTGGTTTCGGTGGCTGTAGAGGGTTGTTGGGTGGTGGTATGGTGGTTGTACGGTGGTTGTAGAGTGGGGTTGGTTGGTGGTTCGGTAGGAGGTTCAATGGGTTTTGGGCGTTTTGGTGGGGGCGGCACGGGTGGTGGTGTGGTGGTAAAGGATGGTCAAAGTGGTAGTTAAGTTGGTTGGGTGAAGAGGAGTTTGGGGGTTCGGATGATTCCTATGGGGGGTGGGAAATCACGGTAGAGGGATGTTGGGGAATCAAGTGGGTAAAGGGAATGATTGAATTGGTCTAACAAACAACATGATAGGGAATGGAGGTAGTTAATTACCTTTCCCTTTCCTAAAGACCCTCAACCAAACGCCCCCTTAAACCTATGATTTAATAAGTTAATGTAAACATTCTTTTTAAAATTGGATTATTTCGATGGTTTCCCATTGATAATCCAACATTCGGATTACTATTTTATACTCCAATCCTTTTACCCCATTAACTTTTAATGCACCCAATATAAGTGCGTCATGGAACCATTCGTTATATATAATTTGTTCTTTTACGTCCTTACTTATGGTTTTTTTTTCCTTTCCTTAGCTCCTTCCATTGGTTCTTCTGGATCAACGTCAATCTCTCACTAAAATTCTCAACACCATCATATGAGAAATTCCGAGTTAATCTCATTAATTGAGAAAATTTTCCCATCAAATGACATGATATTTTGCTGGGAAATCATAGATGGTATAATCTTATTCGTTACGTAGTTATTTTCTTTATAGTTGTACGTAGGTGTTAACAGTATAATATATAATTGTTGTTGACATTATACTCTATGTATGTTGATGTATTTTTTTATATATATTTTTTATAAGAAATAAAAACTAGATTAACGCCTAAGATAGGACCAACATAACTCATTCTTTCGGATGATAGAAGAGAGTAAATCATTACAAGAGTTAAACCAATAAAGCATGGAAGGGTAATTACGGTCTTGATTAGCCATAGAATTTGTCGCCTAATTTGTCTCCCAAAAACAATGGTGAAAAGATATCGACTTGAACCTTCCATCTCCACATCGACAATGATGTTGTATGTAGATCGCCTAAGGAAACTTCTATTGTCGCTTAATAGTGTTGATGAACAAAAATTGACGCCTTTAACTACAAGGTGTTTGATTATGAGAAAGAGCGCTCCTTTGATGCCTTCTCGAAGAGCCAAATTTTCCGCTAATATAATTCTCGACTTGAAACTGATGAATTCGACACCCGCTATATTAAGGATGCCAAGATGATTTCTAATAACCAAATCCAAAGCCGATTTCTCATTTGTGAAGGGATTACATCAAAGTTTAATTTGAAGTGACTAGAAGATGAAGAGGCTTGCCAAATGAGTTTTTTTTTTTTATTCAAGTCACTATTTTCTTTTAAGTTAGACATCGGAGGAGAGATAGTTGGCCCATAATTATTTATAGCCACGAAGTTTGTGAATGCCCAATGTTTGTAGTTTCTTAACCCCACCCCCCCCCCCCCCCCCCACTAAGAGTGAAACTTTCATTTTTAAAATTAATACTATTACGGACGAACCATGCGATCCACCATACAATACTATTTTTGTAAGGATTTTAACCCTAACGTGTCTTTTCAATGGTATAGGTTAGCAACCAAGTTTAAGGAAAGTACAGCAGGTAATGGCTTTGGCCATTTTGTTTCTTCCTTCAAATATCAACGAGCGCACGAGGTTCAAATTGAAAGGGCGAGAGAACAATAAATGTAAAGTATCTTCTCGAAGATGGTTACAAAGGGGGCATTCAAGCGGGGCAAAAATACGGCTTCTACAAACGTTCTTTTTAAGTTTTTCAATTTATTTTTTATATTTTTTTAGAAGAATGTCGAGATTCCAAATCTACCTATAACTTATTCTTGGAGGTGTCGAAGTTCCCAAACCTTGTGCTACCAAGTTTCTGATTTTGTCGGGATTCTGTTAGTGAATTATTAAAACACAATATTGTTTATCGGTAAGTAATCGAGTAAATATATTTAATAGTTGTTGATTGTGTAGTAGGGGTGTTCAATTTCGCATTTCGAATCCAATCTTGTCCAATTTTTTTGTATTTGAAAAGTCCGATCCAAATCCGATCCAAAACCATTAGTATTCCACGAAATTATGAAACCAAAGGATAACCAATTTACCGTACATGGGAAATGTACAGTTTTCTATTTAGGTTAATTTGGAATGACTAATTTTAGTAAACGTGAAGTCTCCCACCACGCCATAATGCTTTGTCGTTTGCCGCTACTTCCGTCGTTATACATCTGATTTTAAAATATTTCAACTTTAGTGGGTCGAGCCACTGAAAATACTAGTCAAATAGATGACAAATCTTGTCAGCATACTCAGCAATCAGGTTAACTACAAAACGAAAACGAATTACTTCAACAAACGGTGTTAGCACGAATTATCCCGTCCTTTAATACTCTCTCCGATTTTTTTTTATAAAGTCGTCTCTTAATATTCGAATCGTTTCTATAGATGACATACTTTTACTAATATTATATAATTTCTCTCTCTTAAACATGGACCACATGTATTCCTATTTTCTTAAAAAATATTAAAAAATTCAACCCACTCTTTTATTTGACGCTTTTTCCATTAACAATATTATAAAAAAAGACCTTACTTTCAACTACCACCTAATAAATTAATAAGTCAATAAATTGCTTAAAATTTTGTGCCGATAAAAATGGAGCGAGTATTAAGAAACTAGAGAAGTGTAAAAAGAAGGTAAATAAATTTATTATATATATAATTATTATTTAGAGCATCAATTTTAGAGCTAGCTCTTACTTCCCCACTCTTAATCTCTCTCTTCATACACCTCATCACCATCTCTTAATAAGAGTTACCTATCAAAAAACTCAAGAAATACACTATCTCTTATTTACTCCCTCTTAAATACTACGTATCTTTTAGATGTTTTTTTTAAAAAAAAAAAACAAAAATGTCAAAAAGCTAGAACAACCACCCATTAATCCTCCACATCACCTCCCCTCTTATTTCTAAGAGCTACCTCTTATTTAGAGGATGTCTAAATCAACCTCTAAATAAAAGGAAGCTAAGAGTTAGCTCTTATTTATTAAGAGCTATCTCTTATATCTTCTCTCTTCTTAAGAGGGGCTAAGAGCTATCTATAATTGATGCTCTTAACTTTTAACTTTTGATAAATTTACCGGGGAGTAGGGGAGGTAGGTGGACCCATACCCCTAAGAAACTCACTTGGAAGAACTTGAATTTCAAACTTTTAAGATTTAAGGTAAGACTTTTACCAAGTGAATTAAGGTTTTGTTTGATACTCTCTCCGTCTCTTTTTGTTTTTTACGTTTTGTATTTTTCACGCGTTTTTAAGAATAATTAATTTGCATTGAAATCCCTCAATTTTTTTTATTTAAACGAGATAAATTACGTTTATTTATAATGTTTTCACTTTTATCAAAATTCTGATATTGGGAAATGAGAAAAAAATTAATGTCCCAATGGAAAAGTGTGAGAGATTAAATGACTCAATGAATTTGATTGGTTAAAATAATAATTGGACACAAATTTTGATAGAATACTAAGTTATTTATGTGATAATATAAAAGGAAATGTAAAGAACATTTTGAAATACCCAAAAAGGAAAACTTAAAAAACAAAAAGAGACGGAGAGAGTACTTCATTTGTATTGCAGGTGATATAGCAAGGTAACATTACTATATTCCGTATTCCGTAAAAGTACTTGATTATCTAGTCATCACACTCAAATTTTACACACAAATTTGATACAAATCATTAAACACTAGATATACCAATTGTCTATTGGTTTAGTGGTGATTGAAGTTGGACTTGGTAGAAAGTACACTGTGTTCGATCCCCCGCAACAACAATTAGGAGTAGAGCTGTCAAAAATCGACCCGACCCGAAAACCGACCCGAACCCGACCCGAAAATACTGGGTCCTGAACAAGATTTTGTGACCCGTAACCCGATTTTATCCGAACCCGAACAACCCGAAAAGGAATGGGTCAAAACCCGACCGAACCCGTTTTAGACCCGACCGATTGAAAATCATTGTATTTATAGTAATAAATGAGATTATGAGAAAATTTAAGCATAAAAGACACGTTGTTTTTACTATTGTTCTGTGTAATATGATTTTAATTTGAATTATACGCCATTTTATGATTGAATTTGACAAAATATAAACTTTCGTAGGAAAATTTGTTAACTTGTGCCAATATTTTGTATATTTTTCACCTAAATTAATGAAAATATAATGCGCGTTTTAAAATCTCTCAACCCGTTGGGTCGACCCGAACCCGAAAGTTCTGGGTCTTGAACAAGCATTTGTAAACCCGAACCCGAAAGTGACCGACCCGATTCAACCCGAACCCGAAAGTAAATTTTTACAACCCGACCCGACCGACCCGTTTGACAGGTCTAATTAGGAGGGATTGAAACCTATTCACCCAAAACTCGCCCCGAATCCGGATTAACTCTAAGGGCGAACCAAGTGGTACACACAAAAAAAAAAACAAAAAAACTCTAGATATGTAGTGACGTTTTCTTCACCATAAAAGAAAATCACTCATGTAATCATTTCAATAATAAAGACCGTAAGCCGATTTTGAAATCATAATATAACTTCATATCACCTTTTAAAAATGCGCGAATATGGGTACCACTTCTTTGAGTAACTAACAAACAAAGTATCCGATTATAAGAGCATCTACAATGGTAAGCTAATTTGATAATTAGCTTGTTATGCCACATAAGATTTCAAGCTATTTTATTGTTTAGCTAATTTGTGCTCCAATGGCTAGCAACTAGCTTGTTATTTAAATTTGTCCCACTTGTCCACTTGTCAATTAATTATTTGACAATTTTGGGAGCTAGTTGTCAAGCAAATTAGCTTGTTTAAGCTAATTTGCTTGGTCAAGTTAATTTATTAGTTTCACTCCAATGGTCTAGCTATTAGCTTGAAACTTTTATAAATTTCAAGCTAGTCCCTAGCTATAACCATTGGATATGCTCTAAACAGTTCTACTGTATTAGCGAAGTTTGTTATATCGAGCAATATTTTAGGGACGGACTGAATAATACAGAGTAGTCCGTACATATTTAGTGTCATAAAGACCTAAACATAGGGACATGAGCCATAGTGATAAATTCGTACCTAAGTTTGACAAAAACCAAATCAAAATTTGGTCTTAAAGTATAAGGTTAGTCATCCAACACTAGACCCCGCAATTCTTTCTCTCCTTTCTCCTTTAACCCTTCTTTTAAACATAGCCGGTGGCATCTAATTTTGACCAAAACGTAGGACAACCCCATATCAAAATCAAAATCAAAATCAAAAATGAAAAAAGAGAAAAAAAGTCCAGCATAACAAAACACTCTCTCCTCTTCTTTTTTATCGTTAACAAAAGAAACGTTACTCATTTCTTCTTTTTCTGTGTATGTGTTTTAATGGTCCCCTGAACAACCATGGCAGGAGTAGATCTCATGCTCAGCTCCTCCTCCACCAGAACCACCACCACCACTTCTTCTCCCTCCAACTTCTCTCTTTCTCTCTCTTCCTCTTCTTATCGAATGGAGGAAGCCATAGCAAATGAAACTGCTGCTGGCCTTCAAAGTGTTCATAATTTCCTCCAACTTCTCTCTCTTCAAAAACAACCCCAATTCCCTCCTGCGCCGAACACGGAGATTGATTTGAACTGCCAAGCGGTGGCGGACGACGCCGTTTTGAGGTTTAAGAAGGTTATTTCGCTCTTGGGTCGGGCCAGGACGGGTCATGCTAGGTTCCGTCGGGGTCCCATAGTCGTTGATCAGAAGCCGCACCAGAACGGTGTCGTTTTATGCCCTAAGCCACTTCAGCAAGTGCCGCCGCCGATGATGAAGTTGAACGGGTTTGATTACGCTACGGGAACGCCGACGGCTAAGATTAATTATTCGTACTCGTCTCCCGTTATCTCCGTGGGTAACTCCGTTAAGTCAACGTTGACCGGTGACATGGATTCTATTTCTAACAAGCATGATATTTCGATGAGTCGTGCAGGGACTCCTAGTGGTGCTATTAATACTACTACCAGCACAACGACGTCGTTTCAGATGACGAATTACTCCGGGATGGCTTCGTCGGTGGGAAGACCGCCCCTCTCTCATACGTCGTCGTTTAAAATTAGGAAGTGTTATTCCGCAAATGGCAAGTGTGGTGGGCCCTCTGGTCGTTGTCACTGTTCTAAGAAGAGGTATTCATTTATATTACGGACTATTCCTTCCCGTTTTAACTTTCAAGTGATTTTCGACAAATGATTATCTTAAAGAAGAATTTCACTCTTTCACGAAAATCAATTCCCAAAAATGTGATGTTTGAATTTTGTTAATGCTCTTCTTATATATGTGCAATAATTTATTTTTACACTATTTATTACATTAATTTTGATCAAATTTTCTTACTAATTCATAAATTTACTAATATTTGTAATTGATGAATTAGTATTAATGTGTATTTTTCAAATATATATATTTTTAATTTTTTTTACTAATTTCTCCTAATCTAAATATTTTTTCCATTTTCTTTTGGCAAATATGTCAATGCACATTTACATCGTTAATATCTTTAGTTACTTGTTATTAATAATTATAAAATTTTCATATTGTCAAAGTATTTAGTGAGACAAATCAAACAAAGACCCAGATAACTAGTATGTTTTTTCTTATGTCAAAATTCTATTTCATTATGAACAATATCAAAATTCTAAATGAGAAAAACATATAGATTCGGAGGGAGTAATATATAAATATACTCCGTATGTAACTACGGCCAAAACTATTGCATTGCCAAGTATGTCCGTCAAACTGTTATAAATATTGATAAACAAAAGAGAGTACTATAATTTAAAAAACCTTAAACACTAGTGATAGGCAAATTAAAATTTGTGATAATGTCAAAAATCAAAGTTGGAAGTCATACTTCCTCCGTTTCACAATAGATGCATCATTTCTCATTGCACGTATACCAACGCGCTTATTTGAACATTAATATCTCTAAATGCGTATGAGTAAAAGTTACAAAAAGTTGATATTTGGAGTCTTTGCATTAATACGAATTTAACAAGATCTCACTTGACTAAATTTTTTCTTACACAGCAGTGAAAGAAAGGTCGTAAAAGTTGACTAATGAATAGTGCGCAAATGAGAAATGATGTATCTATTGTGGAACGGAGGAAGTATAATAATATACGGAGTAAATAGAATCCGTTAATGTTTGAAATATTATCACAAACACTTTAATTATAACTACTCAGTTGACGTCAACTAATTAATGTTGGATATGTGAAAATAGGAAAACAAGGCTAAAGAGGATAGTGAGAGTGCCGGCTATAAGCGCGAAGATGGCCGACATACCACCCGATGATTACTCATGGAGAAAGTACGGTCAAAAGCCAATCAAGGGTTCTCCACATCCAAGGTTAGTGTCTAGATGTCTTATATTTCGTAGGATTTTTAAATTCTATAGATTTCTATCTCATATCATATAACATAACTTTATCTCATAGGATATTATCATCTTGAATAACTACGTAATCCATAATCGTTAGACTATATTTTTTATTTTTTATAATCCAATAATTTCTTTTTTAGGGACAATAGTTCTTAATTTTTGAGGTCAAAATTTGATTGTTATTTATATCATGGAAGTTATATCCAACGCTAACCTAACAAAAACAATAGTCAAAGCTCAATTTTGACAAAAATAGAGGAAGAAATGGGTAGAATAGCTACAAAATTTTACTCCTAGTAATGCCAAGTGAATAGTGATGGATTAGTATCCTATGTAACTTTTCCTAAAAAGTTGTCTTTCTTACACTATATTACTATAATCATTTTCCTACCAATTATTTATTGGGCCTTTTCTAAAATTCGAGTTTGGACTTTAAATATACGACTAAATAATTACTTTGTTCTATATCAATTCAAAACACATTGTTAAGGAGTAGTGCATTACTGCAAACAAAAAACATAAAAAGAAGGATATTGATAAACATAGGAAGTGATTTGGACACCTGAGTAATTTTGGCACATTCGGTGTGAGAGTACAAAACTGAGTCTTACTTATATAAAAGTTTGCTAAAATCAACAAAATAATGTGCCAAAATCACCTTTCAATCAACTCTTATGGTCTACTCCCTCAGTCCCAAAAAAATTATCCCATTCGACATTTACAGTCTCTAATACACGACTTAAAACATAAATATCTTTAATTCTACACATTAAAAATAATAGAATATTATATTCTAAAAATATATCATTGAAACAAATTTAAAAACTCCACAAGTCCAAATGAGTATATTATTTCTTATAAGTCTAATAGTAAACTCACGGTCAAAGTTTTTAAATTTTGACTTAAAATAATACGATGGACAATCTTTTAAAAACGGGATAGACAATCCAATGGGATACCTTTTTCTTAATAAAATTCCACATCTCTTTATTATTTTTTTATAGACTAATGATAATTCACGGTCAAAGTTTTTAAATTTTAACTCAAAATAGGCAATTTTTTTTTAGAACGAAGAAGTGATAGACAATCCAATGGGATGCCGTTTTTTCTTTATGATAGAAGTCCAAATTGGCTGCAAACGTAATGACTTGGAGACGTTGGAGTACACACTAAAGTCTGACCAACCACGCATACTTTCTCATCTGAAAAATGACGGGTTTGACCCTTACAAAAGATCTTGCGCGCACAAGGTGTACAATAAATTTATTGTACACCAAGATAACTTTTATACAGTTTTTTGTAACTTTAACCTATTTTTCTGTAACTTTTATATTATAAAAATAAAAAGTTGATAGATAAACATTTTAAAGGGTTAAATGATTAATTTATACATTATTAGTGATTTTGAAGAAATAATTTTGATTCAAATGAAAAAATTTATCATTAGAAAATAGATAACTTTTACATATATAAATGTAACTTTTAAGCATTTTGAGTCAACTTTTACTCCGGTGTACAATATTTATTGTACAACCATTGTAAATAAGAATTTGTGTGACCCTTATTTTGACGCAAACGCATCATTGAACCTTTAACTTGCCTGTTTTGACTTGTTAATCCAATCACTCATGCAAATGCATACGTAATAACGTAACTGTACTTGGGCATTCCATCAATTCTAGACGTTTTGTCAACTTTGATGGCCTTAAGCCCCACCTTGCGTGTATGACATGTCATGACTTATCACTATGCTCCTTTCATCCTAAATTAATCCTCGTATTTTAGTTGCTTTCATATTCCATTGCGGAGTCAGAAATTTTATTTTATGTTGGGAATCGGAAAAAAATAGAAAAAAGAAAATAAAGGCACAGTGAAGTAGTATTACTAATAAGATTAACCACAAACTAACATAAGTTGGTGGGGTACTCATCTTGTGACTTGGAGGTCACAAGTTCGAGCTCCACCATCTGCGAAATGTTTGGGAGTGACTCAAGTGATGACCTGCAAAGCTGGGCTGTTATATAGTTATCTATTTTAAAAGATCTAAACTTTAACCACCAAACCTACCCTTGCAATCCTGCCATCCTTATTTTTATCCGTTCATGTTCTTGCTTACTTTCACGTAGCTATATTCTCCGATAGATCAACTTAGCTATGGGTGAGGATTGTTTTGAGATGATATCTTTAAAAGCACACTGCTCATAAAATCTATTAACGTTAATTTTTCCTTTTAAAAGTATGATTGCCCTTTTATAATTGGATTTTTTGAACCCTGCCATCCTTATTTTTATCCTGCAATCCTGCCATCCTTATTTTTATCCGTTCATGTTAATTTTTCCTTTTAAAAGTATGATTGCCCTTTTATAAAATAGTAGCCACCATAATAAAATGAATCTCAGCCTTTCATCTTTGTTGACTTTTCATAACCGTTGATTTTATTGAATTTTTATTAATAAATAAATATTTTTTAAAACAAAAAAGTAGGATTCCTCCCCCCATTATCTTAACACGTTCTTATTTTAATTTTCTGTATTTTCTTATTCCTGGATAAAATCCTTCTTGATAATCGCCTACTTTCTCTGCTCATCCTTCACATATCTTTCTTCTCTTGGATTTCAGAATCTTTATAAAAGATGTATACGAAGTACTTCGTATTATTTTTGATCGATTAATCAGGTACCCAATTGATAACCGTTTTTTTTTTGCCCCCTAAACGTTCAATTTCAATATGTAAGTTCTTCCTTGTTAATAAAAATGATACGGAGTACTGTACAAAAAGCAATAAAAATCACACCCACGTTCATTGTTAATAAGAAAGGAAATGATGGAATTAATTGAGTTTCTTAACTAAACCGTTACTACTTAGAGATAGATTGAATTAAAGTTTTAGAAATTTTACAAACCCCCCGATTATGAATATTAACAAGAACATCAATTTGAATTGAAGTTTTAGAAAAAAAATTCATTTTTTTTGTCATAGAGAGAAACTGTTTCTCCGGAACGTGGATAATTGGAGTATGAAAGTGGGGTATTTTTAATACTTTTATTTTTATTGAAAAACTAATTTTAATTAAAAAATAAAAAATAAAATGTCAGCACAATCAACGGTTCTAAGGAGTCAACAAAAATAAAAGGTTGAGATTCATTTTATTATGGTGGCTACCATTTTATTGTATCTATTGCAAAATCTTCCTTTTACAAAACTACGTCCTAGGTTCAATTGTGAGTTGAGGGACGGTATGCATGGAGTTTTAGGATTATGCGACAACTAATTATAATAAGTTTGATTAATTGCAATAATCCAATTCTTCCTAGTTAAGAGTACCATGTTTCACACTGAAAGTCATATATTTTAGTCCTATATAATTTATTTTTTGGTGTTAGTACTCGGTTCACCCTTAGGGCTAATTCGGATCCGGGGCAAGTTCTGGGTGGATAGGTTCTAGTCCTCTCCCAATTGTTATTGTTGGGGATCGAACACGGATTATCCCTACCAAGTTTAGCCCCAATCACCACTAAACCAACAGACAATTAGTTTTTATTCCTATATAATAACTACGGGTTAACTCTGATTTGTTAATTAATTATTTTATACTACGTATATTCACGTTCATAAAAAAAACGTGACTTATTATTATTTATGTTATTGCTAATTAATGATACTCGAATTGTGAAAAACAGAGGATACTACAAGTGTAGTACAGTGAGAGGGTGCCCGGCAAGGAAACATGTAGAGAGGGCTTTAGATGATCCAAATATGCTGGTGGTCACCTACGAAGGGGAGCACAACCATTCCCTCTCCGTCGTCGAAGCCTCCACCCTCATCCTCGAGTCTTCTTAATTAGTATTAATTTGATCAAAGTTAATTAATTAGTTTAATTAGTTGATTGTTATGGAGCACAAATTGAGAAAGAGAAAGAAAGTTTTTAAGCCAAGTAAAGATGATCGATAGTTTACAATTATTATCTCGAAGGAGGTTTTAATTAGTGGGGTTAGGTTAGTTAATTTAGCATTAGTGGTTAAGTATGTAATATTTTACTTAATTGATTGATTAAATTACTTTCTTTTTTGTTGTATACATATGCATGCATGAGAAACTTCAAATATAAATATCAAATATACATAGAAAAAACATTATGATGGATTTGGTAGGAGATTCTTCTAATTGATTACTTCTTTTAGTGTAGTCTTTTTTAGTACGCAAGTATATGATTCTTTTATTAGGAGGGGAAGCTATAAGCTTGAAAATGGACCAACAATATAGCACATGGTTTGACAAGAGATTTCATTCGTGATTGTTGACCTTTTTTTTTCTTTTTTTTTTTATATCATGTGATTGTATGACTTAAAAATGTGTGTTTTTTTTATATCATGTGATTGTATTTTTTTTTTTTTTTTTTTTTTTTTTTTATCATGGGATTGTATGACTTAAAAATGTGTGTTTTTTTTACAACATATTTCATTCGTGATTGTTGACTTTTTTTTTTTATCATGGGATTGTATGACTTAAATATACTCCCTCCGTCCCGGAATACTTGACCTGTTTTCCTTATCGGGTCGTCCCTTAATACTTGACCTGTTTTTAAAAATGGAAATATTCTAACAATATTATATTATTTTTCACTCCACCCTTATTAACCCACCTACCCCCTACTCCATACAAAAAATAATTAAAAATTCAACCCCTACTCTCCCCCAACCCCACCTCTTAACCCACCTCCCACTAACTACATTAAAATAATACCCCACTATCAACTATTACCTATTAAATTAAATAAGTCAATTCAAATTCCTTAAACTCTGTGCCGGTCAAACCGGGTCGAGTATTCCGGGACGGAGGGAGTACATAGGAAAAAAATTATGGTTTTGGTAGAAGATTCTTCTAATTGATTACTTCTTTTAGTGCAGTCTTTTTTAGTACATAAGTACTCCCTCCGTCCCTTAATATTCGCATCGGTTTGACCGGTGCGGAGTTTAAGATACTTGAATTGACTTATTAATTTAATAGGTGTTAGTTCGTAATGGAGTATTTTTTTTTAATATAGTTAGTGGGAAATGTGTATGGGGTGGAGAGTGGAAGGTGTGAATTTTTAAATGATTTTTTTGTAGGGAGTAGGGATGTATGTGGGTTAATAAGTAAGTGTGATAAATAATATGATATTGGTAAAAAATATTATTTATAGAAGTGGTGCAAGTATTAAGACACGTCCCGAAAAGAAAGTTGATGTAAGTATTAAGAGACGGAAGAAATATATAATTCTTTAATTAGGAGGGGGAAGATATAAGCTTGAAAATGGACCAACAATGTGTTGACCACTAGTTATTATAACACATGGTTTGACAAGAGATTTCATTCGTGATTGTTGACTTTTGTATCATGGGATTGTAAGACTTAAAAAATCAATATTTGTTTTTCTTCGTCAAGAAGGACAATCCATGCATATATTGTGTCGACTAAATTAACAACTCCATCAGTTCATACTTCGTACTCCACACTCCGTATTCTCTAAAAGTTTCAATGCCCTCATCTTATTACATCAATAAACCAATTGATACATGTATAATGTACTATAGTAAGTACATTAAACTATTAAAGTGAATTTTTTTAAATAAAATTGAAAAAATTAAGATACATGTTAAAGTCAAGCACACCTCCTCCTGAGAATGTGAGAGTAGATTTTTGGATATATTTATACATTAACAAATCAAATCGGGGTGACAATACAAAATAAAATATCATAGTCATTATACTTGGTATGTACTTCATCCGTTTTTATTTTGTTGTAACATTTCCCTTTTTATATTCTCCTACTGGTCCAACGCGTTATCTCAATCACTAGTATCTCTAATTATCAATAATAAAAAATAAAAACTTCCTAAAACTATTTTGACTTTATATGTTGAAATTAATTAGTCTAACCAGCTAGATCATACAAGCAGGGGCAGATTCAGAAATTTTTAATTTGGGGGCCAAATATACTACGATATATGATATACAAAATTTATTCATATCCCTTCGAGAATAAAAAAAATATCGCGGTTTCAAAATATACTCTTTTATCCTTTTTTGACCTTTAAAATACTTTCCTGACTTATTTTTGAAGGAAATAATGCCCTTGGTCCAAGTATGCATTCTATGTTAAGTCTAATAAATGCGGTTCAGTATTAATTAACAAGTTAATAATTCAGTGAGATCAAGTGAGCTGAATGCCTAGCTAGAGGCCGCTTCAGTTCAAGTGGAATTAATGATATTAATCCACAGCTTACTCTTGACTGAACCCGTAGGGTCACACAAATAGTACGTAAACGGATCAAGTATTTAATAGCATTAAATACTCCATCTATGAATATTCGGAACCGACGGATCTTGGTTTCAGTGGGAGCTAAGATCGTCACAGGCAAGAAATGAATACTCCGGAAACGATGATATTGCCGGAAACGGAAATATGGATCGTATCGGAAATATAAATATTATCCAAGTCGTAGATGTTGCCGGAAACGGAAACATGGTACGTATCGGAAAATATTATCGGAAATGGAAATATTGCCAGAATCGGAAATATTGCCGGAAACGGAAATATTGTCAGAATCGGAAATATTACCGGAATCGGAAAATAATTCCGGAAACGGAAATATTAAATATTTGTTCGAAACGGAAATTAATTCCGGAATCGGAAATATTAAATATTGTTCGTATCGGAAATGAATTCCGGAATCGGAAAATTTAATCGGAAGCGCATCGTACGAATAAGCATCGGACGAGGCCTGCCGGACGAGGCCCAGCACGAAGCCAGGCCATCGCCCAGCAAGCCAAGCGCGCCGCACAAACAGCAAGGCCAGGCCCAGCAGGCTGCGCGCAGCGCGCACAGCACGCGCAGCGCACAGCGCGCACAGCGCGCGCAGCGCGCAGCGCACGCGGGCGCTGAGTGGGCTGCTGCTCGCGCGCACGCATGAGGCCCATCGTGGCTGTCGTGCGTGTGTGTGCAAGTGTTTGTGTTCGTGCACGTTTCCTAAAACATGCAGAGTTCGGTTAATGATTAAATTCCTAATTCTATTTGATAAATTAATTAAATTAGAGTTCTTGTAGGATTCTAGGTTTGATTAATTTGTATCTGAATAGGATTTCGATTCCCTTTCCATACCGCTATAAATATGAGGCTAGGGCTCACAATTTATAACACAAGTTTCAAAGTATTCTAAGTGAGTTTTTGAGAAAAAAAATTCAGTCACACATTTGCCTATAAAGTGCCGAAAATAATAGTACCTTAAGGGCGATTCTAGTTGGTCAATCTTAAGGCGGATCCGGACGTGCTGTGGACTATCTACGGAGGGACGACACTTGGAGTCCTAAAGACTTGTTCTTGTTCGGTTCGGGCGCAGCTAGGGAAGGCACGCAACAAAGAGTATGCATCTATTCTATGCTATATGATTATGTGTAAATAATATGTATTCCTGGGTTTATGGTTTTTCCGCATGATTTATGAATTGTCATATGTATCATAACCTAACAGTGGTATCACGAGCCCCTTATTATTTTCATAATCTAAATTGCATGAACATGGTTAAATATTACAAATTTGCAAGAATTAAAAGGGGTGATTAATTTTCGTAATTGTTAATTAATTGCAAATTGCGTTTATTTAATTATACGTACGCAGTTTTTCGGCAGTTTCTTCGTTACTCATCCGAATTGAGTGATTTTTGTGTCAATTCCGCATGTAAAAGGCATTCTAAAATTTTGACAAAAATAGTATTTTTCTGCCGAACCCAGAATTCTCAAATTCGAAGCCTAACTATGACTTTTCGAAGGTTTTAGTTTTTCGAATGCAAAATTTCGTAAATTTAAGATGTTAAATTAAATATTTGCGATTCTTGTTGATAAATCTTGAATTTTTGATTGACCTACTGCATACATTTAACAAGTTTGAATGCCTAGTCTTGTTAATTATGCAATCTAATTTGTAATTATGATTAATTTGTTGAAAATTAGAATAATTTAGAATTAATTTGATTTTCATAATTAATTGTAATTTAATTAGAAACCTATGATTAAAAACCACCATAAAAATTGTAAATTTATGATAAATTTTAAATTTTTATGACCTAGACTTGAATCCATAACAATCGGAAATCAATTGGATAATAAATTTTCGATTTTTCGCCCTAAAATTATGAAATTAATAATATTTATTAATTTGTCATTAATTTTATAAATTTTAAATTTTTTATGCGATTCGTTCATATAACTTGCACGCACAAAGCAATGGACGCTTCGTGTTACCCTTAAGGGGTGTTGTATAATGCGGGCATGCGACGACGAGCAAGGGAGCTCGTCGCCCGTGCGGCACGAATGCAATGAGCAAAGGCGTAGTGCACGAGCACAAGGCAGCAGCCCTGCCTTGTGTCGTGTGCCACGAGCAATGAACGAATGGGCATGGGCGAAGAGCGAGCCAAGGCAGTCGCGTGTGGGCAGCAAGCGAGCTACGCCACAACGCGCGCTGCCTCGCACAAGAGCGCGCAGCCTCGCGCGCAGCGAGCGCAAGCTCGCGTGCCACGAGCGCTGCGCCCAGCATTACTCGCGCGCACAGCGAGCGATGTCGCCCGCCCAGCGAGCGATGTCGCGCCCCAGCGAGCGATGGCTCGCGCGCACAGCGAGCGATGTCGCGCGCCCAGCGAGCGATGTCGCGCGCCCAGCGAGCGATGTCGCGCGCGCACTGCGAGCGATAGCCCGCGTGCGATGAGCACTGGCGCGCGCAGCGAGCACCAATGCGTGCGGAGGCTTGCGATAGGGATGCAGCAGCTATGCGACGAGCGCATGGGCTGCGCGCACATGGCCAGCAATGGCTGTGTGCGTACGGCCCATGGGCGTGCAACGCGTAGGGTGTTTGCGTTACGATTAGATCGTTTTGAATGTTTAATTTGAAAATTTCAGTTCACGAAATTTTAATTAATTTTAAAATTAATAATTTGAATTATTTTCTTGGATTTTAATTTTGAATATTATAATTATAATAAATGTTATTTATTCTAATTATTTTACTAAAATTAAAATCATGAATTAATTTAAATACGACTGAAATTAAATTAAATTTTTGGATTCAATTATAAATTTATATGAGCTTTAAATTTTAATTAAATTTGTATGTTTCCGGTTAGACTAGAAATACATTTTTATGTTTAAAATTGGTAAAGCATATGAATTTATTGGTTTAAGTGGGAGCGCTTTTTAGTCATAAACTCTTGATTAGGTCTACAAATCCTTAAGGTTAAAACAACTTGATTAGAATTAATAAGGACTGAATAATTGGTAGATTATTGGTGCCCTTGATTAATTGCTGCAAATGTTTACGTGATGCATAATGTGTTTTACTAACCAGCTATGTGGGCCATTCATGATAATGAATGGGTGAATGGTATATATTGTATATGTACTGTTTTGCAGGTTATGAAGTGACTAGTATGGCCCAAATAGGATAGAAAATATGGTCTGCGTACCATTAATTTGAATGTAATTGGTCTAAAGTACCAAAGTTATTTTTCAATTCAAATATGGTCTGCGAACCATCAAATAGTTGTAATTAGTTATAGCTTATCCTATTTGAAGAAAATGGTGCCTCCCACGGAGATTTTCAAGACGGACTTTGAAGTCAAAGTTTCAAGATGAAGTCGGGCCATACTAGATCACAAATATCTTATGCATGTTTTAAGTTATTTATTGTTTTAAATATGTCTTAAAATGCATGAGATCAAAAGCTTGATTATGTTGCATGATTAAGGATTTTAGTTCACTTAAAATCTAACCAACATAGTAAGAGCCTTAAGTTCCAAACTTAAAAATTGAGTTATAAGGTGCCATGCCAAAATATACACTTGCTTGGATATCCTTTACATCAATCTAGTAATAGTTTTCGCTCAGCGAGGTGTTACTTATTGGTCCTAAAGGGGCAAGGTACACAAATAATTGTGAGTACACGTTAGTTTTGGTGAAACTCAACGATATAAGTAAGGAGTCCTTTTATGTCGTGGCAAAATCGATAGGTTTACCTAATAAGTTCTTAGACGTACCTATCAACCAAGAGTAGTTTCTAGACTATTAGCAAAAGGCTTTTGCTTACCTAAAATGTTTTAGGATTAAGTCGACAAACTGTGCTTAGTTCTTCAATGATTTTAGGATCTTGGAATCATTTTATTCACACCTGCCGGAACAATAAAATCGAATAAAATGCTAATAACTTGTTTGAATTGCATGGTTGCTTTAATTTCAAGTTATTATTCATGATAAATGTTTAGACTTTGCATGCTTCAATGTATGTTTTAATTATTGTTTATAATTAAATATCTTGCACTGCAATAAATCCTTTTAGAAAGGTAACAGTAAATTTCCTCGATTGGTAGTGAATCCAAGAACGATTCACGGAAAAGAGAGAAAGTGAGCAATTTAAAATGTACGTTTCTTATATCGACTTTTATGGTTGTTTTCGAATATCAAAATTGAATAGCAAACCTATTGGTGCTTGTGAATTCAAAATACACTGTAGTTTTGAGATCATAAAGCATTGAGTTTAATACGCTCAGCTTTACCAATGGTTAACAACCTAATATCTTTGTCCATTTAATTCTCGAATGAGTCTAGTCCCTAGACATTCGAATAGATCGATGCTTAGAGAACTTTAGAAGCTTCTGGTAAGATCATCTAGTTGAAACAAAATATTCAACATAAATCAAAATGGTAAAGAACCTTGTTGGTGACATTGGACATGTCTAACAAAGTATAAAAGTCAACACTAAAGAATTCAATAAGACTATAAGAAAGGGTACAAGAAATAGGAAAACGAGGAACAAATGAAAGGAATTTACGATTCCGTTTCTACCTATAAATTTATGTTTAAAGAGAAGTGACCTAGCAATCAAACTTCCTTGGTATCATATACCGCTTGAGGTTCTTACTTCGGTAATAACTCAAACAATGGAAGCTAGGATACACTAATGACCTACAAGTGGGAAATGAAGCATGGCATTGCTACATTAATTGTAGGGTCATCTAGTTTGTTTTAAGTCCTTTCAAAGGCTGGAACTAAATGGCTATTTTGTTCCATAATCAGCATACCTAAATTTCTGCTTCAAACACAGAAAGACTCACATTCAGAAGAACAAAAAAATGCTTGTTTGTTTGTTTATTTGAATTTACGGAATGAGTCAATATGCTTGATTAAAACAAACAACTCTTTAAAGAACTTTACTAGGTTCAAATCAACCCCTTGATTTGAGTTCCACTAATCTTTGGCATTGTTACTTAGACTATATCAACAAGTTAACATTCAAAAGCTCTATTTTAATGGACTTTTGAAAGTTCATTGATTTCTAGATCAATTTAAGACAACTAGTCTTACTTGTTGAAAGTAACAAAAGATATGAACTATTGTTAGAACGCCTAGACAATAGAGTTCAAAGCTAAAGAAAGATTTTATGACTTTATTATTTCACATGGATTCGAGTGAATATAGGTATATTTACTCAAATGTGATATAAGTTGAATCTGTTTGGCTAGTTCAAAGATTCAGAAGTATAAAATCCACTTGGCAAGAAATCATAAAGATCTAGGTTAGATCATGTTGATGATTACTTGAGACCAAATATGATCATCAATGATTGTGTGTTGTAATTTCACAATCTAGCTCCATAAGATATGGCATATCTACGTTGGAATGATCGAAGTCAATTAGTACTTGATTCGATCAATGATGAATCATAAAGACTTTTCCTATAATTTCTAAAACAAAATGCTCAACTACCACCAAACTAAACCAAATTCGTCAAAGCTATTGAAAAGTAATTTCAGAATATCTTTTTATAATATATCTAAAGAGTTCCTAAACTCAGTGGGAGCTTAGTGTTTGTTATTCAACAAACTAAGGCCCAAGAATAGATATATGTTTCATTGTGATTTATTCAAATGAGACACAAGGGTATTGTTTCTACCACGAATTTTTGAGAACATAATGTTTGTTTGCTCGAAATAATGTCCTTTTGGAGATTCGTTTCCAAAATGACAAGTGGGAGAAAATAGACCTCGAAAGTTTTCGAGGCGAACAACAAACATAAACGGACATTCCGGAGGCTTTTCGAAGTGCTTCAGAAAATCCGAACTTATTCTTTAAAACTTTAGAAGTGGCTTTAAAGAATAGACATCTCTTAGAAGACTTTACAAGTGCTTCAAGGAGAACAGAATATTCAAAGGACTTTAAGTGGCTATTGATATTCTAATGTTTGATGTTCTATACCCAAGTAGGCATAGAATTCAAGTCACTGAAACTATGAGATTCTTCTATTAGATAGTAAAGAAACATAGAGATCAGGTCAATGAAACTATGAGATTCTTCTATTAAATAGTGAAGAAACCTACAACTTGCAGTCAAACTATTATCATGTAGATTAATGAGTTTGTGACTTGTAAGAAAGCTATGACGAAACCTAGATGCCCTAAAATGGTTAGAGGCCATATATAGACTCAAATGTTTTAAATGGTTAGAGGCCATAAAACATACTCAATGTTTTGATGACAAAATTGAAATTTTGTTGATTTGCAAGAATGGGTTCACACCTATTGGTTGCAAGTTTGTTTTAAGGATAAAAACCATCAAACATGGAATTGTGTTCACACACAAAGCTAGATTAGTTGCTAAAGGTTACAAGCAAATTCATGGTGTAAATTGTGTTGAAACCTCATGCATAATCGTAATGCTCAAGTCTATAATTCAAGCAATGATTGCATATTGGTACATATAGCAATTGGATGACAAAACGTATTCCTCAATCAAATGTTGGAATAAACTATGTACATGGTATGTCATAGGATTTGTGGATCCAAATAAATGCTTGAAAGAGAAAGCTAGCTTATAAAATCTAAGTACAGATTTAAGCAAGCAATTGGGAGTTGGAACTGTATTTTAGTGAAGCTAATAAGTATTTTAGTTTCATAAAATGTACATGATTCTTATAGATGTATAAGAAGTTTAGTGGGAGTACATAAAAACTTATTTGGTCCTATGTGTATCACACACATATCTCTCTATTGTGAAATAACATTCAAATGCTAATGACTTAGATTTGAAATTATTCATCAATGATGGACCATGGCGAAACTTAGTACATATTGGGTATTAAGATCTATTTACAAAGATCTTATAATATTGTTTTAGATTAAGTAATGGCATTTACTAAATCAAACACGAAAGTCTCCATTGGAGATATTCGACCCATGTGAATAAATCTAAGTAAAGAATGTTTGAACTATGTATAAGCATTTACTAAGTTAAACATCAAAGAGTCTAAATGAGATTCTTAACCTATATTATATGTCAAAGAATTTAGCTGGATTCAGTATCTACTAAAATTGAATGAGCTAAAGTTACATGAATAGAATTCAATTGGGAATTATTCTGCAAAAGAATTTATCATGTATGATATAATATGAGGATCGCCAAAAACGTATCGTATGACTTTAGGCATGACGAACATATACCAATCTCTATTGATCTAAGTGAAGATCAACTAGATTGAGACCAAGAATACTTATGGTACTTGAAAAGGTACATAGGAATAGTTCTTGATTCAAGGAAATAAAGATACGCTAAATATTGATGCTACACGCATAAACACTGGCAAAGGATCAAGCAAGACCCTTTGGAGTTAACCATTGATAAGGACGAGCTATAGAGCATCGTGTTTTGAAATGGCAACATGGATTGGAGACCATGAGTTGTTGCGTGGGAAATTAAAATATTAATTTCTATGTTCTAAGATATAGTTGGAGAGTCTTCCACATATCTATGAACTGCTTGGATAGGTAAATCCAAACAAAGCATCACTAGCAACCTATGCAGTTGAAGTAAAAGTAATTATTGCCTAAGAAGCAATAAAACAGGGTTGTTTAAAGTTCTTCACTGAACTTGGGTAGATCACCTATCTGCTGGCTTGATGGTTCTTCATTGAAAAATGCGTGGAACCACTCTTGAAGCAAGAAAAACGTCTGCTAACTTAATGGTTCTTCATTGCAAAATGCGTAGAACCACTAATGTAGTAAGAAAGACTAGATCACATAATAAACAAACTCGAAAAGATCTTATCATCATATCTCAAAGAACATTCGATGAAAAGGATGTTAAGATTGGCAAAGCATGATAACTAAACCTATGCAACAAGTGAGAAGCAACACTCACATTGTCGCACTGGAAATCAAGCATAGCTTTGAATTCCATGAATTGTTTTAGAAAATGGGTTTGAGGCCCATGGTTGTAAAACATTGGGGTTGAACATTTATCATATATGAAATGTATTTTCATATTCCATTTAATCTTGGTTTAGTATTAAATGATGAGTCCCTTCAAATTTGACGAAATATTCAAGATAGACTGTCAGGACCAGTCCTGTGACTAAGAAATGTCTATCAAGTGAACTTGAATGTCAAAGGTTGAAAATGGTCCCTAGTCGGAGTTTTCTATAAAATTGGACGCATAGAAAACGTTAGACGACTAGAATGCAAAATGACTAGTAGTTCTGTTTCTTGAACTATGTGGACATGGCAATGTCATAATCATTTGCATAGATACTTACTTTGGGAAGACTAGTATCGGACAAGACCTATGAAACTTTACTGTAAGAGATGAAAATCTGTCATAAGTAAATTTCATTAAAATTATTAGACACTAAATCCTCAATACCTGAGTGATTTGAGATTACTTGTTTGAGAACTGGTTGCTTTGACGTTGACCAACCGTCGCACCGTAAAAGGAGGCTATAAAGGCAACGCTCATGTAATCACCTATCAAACGAAGTCTAATCTCAAGATCGCAAGATTGGGATTGTCCTCCCATAAATCGGGATGAGATGCTTAAAAGTTGTACAAGGCCACTCGGAGAGCTAGAAACTGTGAAATGCATGGCCGTGCTCGGATGAATCATAGGCTATGATTATCTGTTTATTTGATCAGTTGAACTCTGAAACCGAGGAACACCTCTGGACATAATAAGGATGACAACTCTTACCTTATGTTCAAGAGCAAGCATCGAGCGACAAAGGAATTAGGAAATGCACAGTTGTCCCTAAGGACAAGTGGGAGACTGAAGGAAATAATGCCCTTGGTCCAAGTATGCATTCTATGTTAAGTCTAATAAATGCGGTTCAGTATTAATTAACAAGTTAATAATTCAGTGAGATCAAGTGAGCTGAATGCCTAGCTAGAGGCCGCTTCAGTTCAAGTGGAATTAATGATATTAATCCACAGCTTACTCTTGACTGAACCCGTAGGGTCACACAAATAGTACGTAAACGGATCAAGTATTTAATAGCATTAAATACTCCATCTATGAATATTCGGAACCGACGGATCTTGGTTTCAGTGGGAGCTAAGATCGTCACAGGCAAGAAATGAATACTCCGGAAACGATGATATTGCCGGAAACGGAAATATGGATCGTATCGGAAATATAAATATTATCCAAGTCGTAGATGTTGCCGGAAACGGAAACATGGTACGTATCGGAAAATATTATCGGAAATGGAAATATTGCCAGAATCGGAAATATTGCCGGAAACGGAAATATTGTCAGAATCGGAAATATTACCGGAATCGGAAAATAATTCCGGAAACGGAAATATTAAATATTTGTTCGAAACGGAAATTAATTCCGGAATCGGAAATATTAAATATTGTTCGTATCGGAAATGAATTCCGGAATCGGAAAATTTAATCGGAAGCGCATCGTACGAATAAGCATTGGACGAGGCCTGCCGGACGAGGCCCAGCACGAAGCCAGGCCATCGCCCAGCAAGCCAAGCGCGCCGCACAAACAGCAAGGCCAGGCCCAGCAGGCTGCGCGCAGCGCACAGCGCGCACAGCGCGCGCAGCGCACAGCGCGCACAGCGCGCGCAGCGCGCAGCGCGCGCGGGCGCTGAGTGGGCTGCTGCTCGCGCGCACGCATGAGGCCCATCGTGGCTGTCGTGCGTGTGTGTGCAAGTGTTTGTGTTCGTGCACGTTTCCTAAAACATGCAGATTTCGGTTAATGATTAAATTCCTAATTCTATTTGATAAATTAATTAAATTAGAGTTCTTGTAGGATTCTAGGTTTGATTAATTTGTATCTGAATAGGATTTCGATTCCCTTTCCATACCGCTATAAATATGAGGCTAGGGCTCACAATTTATAACACAAGTTTCAAAGTATTCTAAGTGAGTTTTTGAGAAAAAAAATTCAGTCACACATTTGCCTATAAAGTGCCGAAAATAATAGTACCTTAAGGGCGATTCTAGTTGGTCAATCTTAAGGCGGATCCGGACGTGCTGTGGACTATCTACGGAGGGACGACACTTGGAGTCCTAAAGACTTGTTCTTGTTCGGTTCGGGCGCAGCTAGGGAAGGCACGCAACAAAGAGTATGCATCTATTCTATGCTATATGATTATGTGTAAATAATATGTATTCCTGGGTTTATGGTTTTTCCGCATGATTTATGAATTGTCATATGTATCATAACCTAACAATTTTCCTATAAGTTTAGGATTACCATCTCAACTACTACTGACTTGTGTCAGTGGCGGTGCTAGTAAGGGTTCAGTGGGTTCAACTGAACCCTTACTAGCGAAAAAAAAAATCAGGCAGATTTAAAGGGAAAAAAAAAACGGGTTAAGTAATAGTGAAAGCCCAATATGACACAAACATCACTGGCGCTGCAGCGGTTTTTGCTTAAGTTATTAAATCAAAGGTCAGGGGTTCGACTCCCTATACCCTTTTTTCGGCTCTCCTGTTGAATTGTTTTTTTTTTTTTTTTTGGTTTCTAAAGCAGGCAAGCAGCCCACGAGTCCACGACACTCACACTCTCACAGTAACAACCCCCAATTCAAATCTAAAACCCTAACTCTCCTCTCCCCTCCCCTCAGCTCCTCTCCTCTCCTCTCTTATCGGTGGCTCGGGCTTCGGTCGAGGCGGCTGCGCAGCGGAAACCCGGGCAAGGTGGTCTGTGGACTGTGGTCACTGGTCAGCGCCGGCGGCAACTCGGGCAGTCGGCTACTCGGCTTCTCTCGTCTCCCCCCAAAGGTATAAAGTATAAACTAATAAACTCTACTCATTAATAATTAATTTCCTTACTTATGCAAATTAAAATTGTTTGAACAATTCAACAATAAATGAATGCGTGAAATGAATTTATGAATGTTCAATTTCAATGTTCAATTCGTGAATAGATGAATTAAGTTAGGGTTTGAACTTTAAATATTGTGTAATTGTGTTGTAATTGCTAAATTGAAATATATGATTTTGAATTATAGGTTGATTTTGTTGATACAAGATGAAGGGTATAGAACATTTTTGGAAAAATCATATTTCAAAGTCACAAAAATCATCTGCTTGTTCATCCCCAAATTCAAGGCCACTTGACAGTTTAGTAACATTTATTGAGTGACAGTTTAGTAACATTTATTGAATGATAGTTTAGTAACATTTATTGAGAAAGATCTTTTTTTTCTAGTTAAGGATGATGATGTAATAGATCGCTTTCAAAATATGAAAACTCGTCGAGTTCAATTGTAATTTTTTTTAATATTATTGTAAAAGAATATGGGCCCCACGAATTATTAGTTGTAATTTGAATTTTGGATTTTGGATTAATATTTTATTATATGCGTCAGAGGATTTCGAACCCTTAATGAGAAAATCCTGGCACCGCCACTGACTTGTGTTCATAACTGCAGCATTTAAGAATTATTTTTCGCCATAGGGGGGCCATGGGCTACCCGGCTCCTCTTGACTCCGCCCCTACATACAAGACTATATTTTTTTTCTTAGGTTTAAATCATTAAATATTATCAAAACGATTACTCCGATATAAATATTATAAAAGTTAAAGCGTTTCAACTAAATTAAACCGGAAGAGTAGTATACAGTATGACAGAAATCAACGGTAAAACCATAATGGGAAGAAATGAGGTGGATGGGGATGATGAAGTCAAAGAAAGGATAGGCTACAAATTGGGCAGATGCTTTATTTCAAGATTGTTTTTGATGTCTTTTGCTTTGGCTTTAGATAACATCAATTATAAATATGATGTCTAATGATTATTACCCATAAAGTTCCATTAGCTTCACTCATACTGCTTTTCTTCTCTTTTAAGATTGAATTTCTCTTAACCGAGGGATTTTTTTTTCAAGATTCTTCATCGACTCTAGGAAAATAGGAAGAGAGCTTCGTCCAATTAGTGAGTTTGACATGAGACTTTAATATATTTGAGACTTTAATATATATGATAGTCTATGCTTGCAAAAAGCAAAGATAATCGGTTACTTTAGTACTTTGTTTGTTTGAATAAAGCTCCGTTTGATAGAATGTAAAACGTTTGTATGGAAAACGATTTTTCCTCTTTCAATTATTTTACGTTGTTTGGTTGGGTAAGGGGTGGAAAACAATTTTCCATGACTCCCTCAAAGGTGGAAAACCCTTTTCCATTTGAAAGGGAGGGAAACCACTTTTCCTTCTTTCCTCGTTACCTCCCTCTCCTTTCTTCCCCTCAATCTTCACCATCTTCTCTCATTTTCTTTAATGTACCAAACAAAGGAAAACTAGTTTGGAATTGTGTTTTCCATTGAAAAATGTTTTTTGGAAAATTGTTTTACAATGAAACCGTTTTACGCCTTACCAAACGGAGCCTAAGTGGAAATTGAACTAGAGAAGGGAAGAGAATGACTTCTCTTGTCAAATTCGTATATGTAGTCAGATTCAATATGGTCAATTCTGATTTTCAGGGTTGTAATGTCTTTTAGTTCTAAATTTTATACTCGAACTTTTTAAAGTATCTTCACTAGAGATGGCAATGGAGCTGGACCCTGTCCAGATTCGGTGGATCTAGATCCGTTTTACAGGATTTGGATCTTCAAATTTTGGACCCTGCGGATCTGGATCCATTTGTGGCAGATAGGATCTGGATCTCGTTTTTGAGATCCAGATCCGGCCCAGATCCTACCCATTGATATATTTTAAAATAAAATTTTTATTTGTAATAAAAAAATACGGATATTTTATGAAATACCCCCGAGTTTTGTCTTAATTCACCAATTGCCCATCAAGTTCCAATAATTCACCAAATACCCCTCACAACTGACTTAATACCCCAAATACCCCTCCATGACGTCATCATCCTCATATTCAACCAATTACGATCTAATTACTCACTTAATCCCTAATCCCTAATTACCCACCTATTAACCCACCCATTAACCAACCCATTTCTTTTTCTTTTCTCACTCCCCTTCCTTCTTCCATTAACCCACCACCCACCTCAGGGATTTCCATGGCAGCCCCCCTTCTTCACTCTCTCTCCTACTCCATTACCACCACCTTCCTTCTTCCCTGACCTTCCCAGCTCTTTCTCTCTCCCCCCTTCCTTCTTCTATTTACGGCTAATTCACACCCATCAATTGCAATCCCAACATACAAAAAATCGGGTGAAGATTAATAATACCCAAAATCGAGCATTGAAGAAATGGGTGAAGAACATGGATAATTTTGCTGAAAATGAAAGGGGGTTTGTGCGAAAAACAGGTGTTTTTTATTGAGGAAATTGAGTGTGGGATTGATGGAGGAAAGAGAATCCAACTTCGTTCTTGTGGGTTGTTCTCTTCGACTCTTCCGGCGTCGTTTTCGGCTGTTTTTTGTGGTTCTAGGTTTGACGACGACGACGACGGTTGTTCTCTTTGATTCTTCCGGCGTCGATTTTGGTTGTGGTTCTGGGTTCGATGAAGGCGGCGCTTGTTCATAAGGGGGGAAACCAAGGAAATCCTTGAGGTGGGTGGCAACGCTTGTTCTCTTCAATTCTCCCTCCCGACATCAGTTGGTCCCCTCAACAACAACCACCACCACCAAGAAGAGGCTGGTGGTGTTGGTGTTGTCGGAGGAGGAGATCAGGTGATGATGATGAGTGGCGGCAGTGGTGGTAATGTAGGAGGGAGGGCGTACGGGAGGAGGAAAAGGCGAGGGGCTTCAATGGTAAATGGGGGCGAGGTGGTGGCGGCGGTGATGGGGTCGAGGAGGGAGAAATCGAGGGTGATGTGGTGGCAGAAGAAGGGAGAGGAAGAAGGGGTGGTGGCGGAAGAAGTGAGAGGAAGAAGGTGGGTTAATTAGGAAAAATGGGTTAATTAGGAAAAATGGGTAAATGGCTGGGTTAATTAGATGGTAATTGAGTTAATTGAGGATGATGACGTCATGAAGGGGTATTTGGGGTATCAAGTCATTTGTGAGGGGTATTTGGTGAATTATTAGAACTTGATGGGCATTTGGTGAATTAAGGCAAAACTCGGGGATATTTCATGGAATACCCGTAAAAAATATGTATAAAATCATACGAGTTTGATTTTTTTTCATAATTTTGATATTTATTTTCTTTATTCCGTTAGAATATATTTTGCATCAAACGCTGAAAGCTTTTTTTTTTTTTTTTGTAAAAGTAGCATAAAAATATTATTTTTGAAGGAAAAAAAAAGTATATGTGGATCCAGATCCTACCCGCAGATCTGGATCCAAAAATTTTAGATCTTCGGATACGGACCTGAAACTGGTTCCATGTGTGGAAAATGGATCTGGATCTAGTAGGATCCGGTCCAGATCCTACACATTGCCATCTCTAATCTTCACTCAATTACAATTGAGTTTTAGCTGGCTTGGGTCTCAATTAGACCTGATCAAAATGTAGGATTGACCAATCCGCAAATTTTTGGTTGTACCCGGGTACAGTCAGAGTTGGCTGCACCCCCCATCTAAAACGAACATTTACTACTTCATAAATGAACATTTATGTATTTATTTGGAAATAAACATTTACTATTTTGTAAATGAACATTTATTTATTTATTTGGAAATGAACATTTATCTACTCATTCGAATATGAACATTTATCTAATTATTTGGCAATCCTCATTTATTCAACCATTTAGAAATGAACATTTATCTACTGATTGTGAAATGAGTCGTTACTAATTTTTAAATGAACTTAGTTATTGCATTATTTTATTATTACTTTGAACATATATTTACATATATGAGCAAATAAAACATGTCAAATAACATCTTTTACCAAAAAATTGAATATTTTAGACATTGCCTATGTAAGTTTGTATTTGAATTACAAAATATTGGTAGAAAGCATCCACTTATTTTTCTATATCTTCAATCTTGAATCTTGCTTTTGATGTAGTCTCGAGTTCTTATAATTTTGACTGTGTGTATGAAGTGTGATTTGAACACAATATTTGACTTTCACGGTTTCGATATCCTCATCGTTGGAGGCTGAAAATGAAAACAGTAAGTAATTTGATATGATGATACAACTAATTTAAAAATGAACATTTACTGATTTTAAAATGATGAGCATGCAAAGAAAACAAATAGGTTAAAAAGATACAAGGGTTTATAAGATGCTCAGTAATAGAACAAGAAAGAACTAAGAATACAAAAGGTATGAACAAATAAAACAAAAAGTATGAACAAATTCATTATGAACATTAACTATATGATTATCATGAACATATAAATAAACAAGAAAGACCAAACAATTCAACAAAAAAGAACAAACAATATAAAAAAAAACATAAAATTTCAGAAGAAAAGAACAAACAATACAACAATTATGAACAGTTTTATGATGAATTTTAAAAAGCAACATGAAAGAAAAAATAGTACAATAAGAAAGAACAAACAATACAAAAGAAAGAACAAACAATACAAGCGCTTGTAAAACCATAAAAGATCAATGAAGAGTTTAATTTCATTACGAACATTAACCAAATGATTATTATGAACAAACAAATAAAGAATAAAGAACAAATAATTCAACAAAAAAGAACAAACAATATAAAAAAGAACATAAAATTCCAGAAGAAAGAACAAACAATACAACAATTATGAACAATTTTATGATGAATTTAAAAAACAATATGAAAGAACAAACAGTACAACAAGAAAGAACAAATAATACAAGCGCGTCGCTTTTTGGCGGGGGTACAACCAGAGCTGGTTGTACCCGACAGGCCCCGCCATAGGGGGTAGGCAAGGGGTGCGACCGCCTAGGGCCCAAGGCGGAAAGGGGCCCAAAATAATTGTCTATCCAGTAATTTAGTACTAGTAATAAACAACGCATTAAATACACATGTTATTTCCTTGGCTCATTGGTAGAAAGTAGGTTCTAAAGTTTTGATATCTACTAGAGGTCTAGGGTTCGACTCCCCTTACTAACTCTTTTCTTTTCTTTTTAAACTTTGTCAAAAATTTTATTTCTGTGTTTTACGTTGAGTTTATGTACGTAGTATATATTTGACTTTTAGTACTCAGTTCTAATTGATATAACTATATGTGAGCAAAAAAATGCTTATTTGATGGACTATGGGTTTATAAGTTTTAAAATAGATAAGCATTTTAATGAAGACAAAATTAACTGATATATTTATATGCTCAAAAGGAACCTTTATTTTCAAAAAATATCTCTTTACGCATATTAATTATCTTGTAATTAAGTGAGTATTTATTTTATTGAAATATTTCAAGAAATCGACTAGAGCCGGATTTTGAAATTCTAAGATCCTGCAAAGGAGATATAGTAAGTTTTTATTGATTTGAATTTAACAATATAATGGATTTTACAAAAAAAAAAAAGATATTATTTCAGTTAAAGACGTACTCCGTATTATTTTGGAAGGGGCCCAAATCCCTTATTTCGCCTAGGGCCCTCAAAATGCCAGGACCGACCCTGGTACCCGGTTACAACAATTATCCCATCATGTTGGGCTGGGCCATGCCAAATACCGGGCCGAAAGTTTGTGCCCGCAAATTTTTCAAACCATTTTGGATATAACCTAAATTATAACTAAAAATTCAGTTTTGAGCCGCCCAAAACTCTCCCAACAGTATTAAAATTAGGTCGGACCTGAAGCCTAAAAAGCTGCCCAACCCCGTCATTTTTTGGGGCGAGTTGGGCTGCATGCCTGCATATGATCATTTTCTAATCTCAATACAAATTCTTTTGATAGGTTGGATTATGTCAATAACTCAAAATTTTGATAGCTTTTGACTAAAGATCATTGTAGGTCGGGTTGGACTGAACCGTGTTTCATACCGAGCCTACATGTCATGGGCCTGAAGCCCTGAACGGTCCGACTCATGCCAAGCCCACTTGTCACGTCCCAAACATGGTCGTTGCGAAAATTCCAAACTGCAGCGCAAACATGGGCCAAGCCCATGTTCCCTCGTACTGGTCGGGTCGCGCCTTCGTGCCTAAGCCTAGTTTCACTCAATGTAACTTGCTTTGGCTTGTCGGATCGTGCCCTGTTATGCTCTTTCCAAAAAAAAAAGTTTCCCAAACCCAGCCCATGGATCTCCGCTCTAGCCAGGTCGTACTATTTTCTTGTCGTGCCTCAGGCCGGACCGCCCCGACCTGGTGCCATCTTTACTTTTGCTCACCCGTATAAGGCTATATGTTAGGAATCCGTTTAGGAACTCAAAATTGGGCTTGATAGTAAATGAAGAATGTTGGGTTTCCTTTTGTGACTTATTGAGAATACTGCGCAATTTTTTGGCTGCCCTCGGGTACAGCCAAGCTGGCTGTACCCCTAATCAAACGACGTCGTGTGATGCGGGTACAGCCAGCGCTGGCTGTACCCCCCCCAAAAACGACGTCGTTCAGCGTATTTTTATCCCCTTCCTGAGTTTCCTAAGTTAGACAACTCTTTAATTTTTTGTTTCTTCTTCTTCAAGTTGCGATATATCTTGTTCTTAGGGTTTATTTCGATTTTTTCTCTCCTATTTTCTCTCTCCTCTGTTTCCATGGATCTCGCAGTTATGGAAAATTCTGAAGCTCTTTTCGAATCTAATTCTGGAATTTTAAGTACATTGATGTCAGAACGTAAGTTTATATTTTTATTATTTTCATTTATTTGTTTTGATTTCAATGTTTTTGGTTTTGATTGTTTTCGATTTTATATTTTGATTTTGGATAAAATATGTTTAGAATTTTGTTATTTTTCGTGTTTTCGCTGGATATTTCGATTTTGATTTGTTTCTTTGTTTTTGTTTTCTGCAGATTTTCTTATTTTTTTGTAATTGTACGTTATTTTTTGTTCGATTTTTATTCATAATTTTATTTATTATCAATGTATATAATGTTAATGAATTTTTAGCTCAGATCTTATGAACATTATATATTTTGATAAAAATACATATTATGTTATGAATTTTTGAATTGTTCTGTCCCAAAAGAAAATATTGTTCATTGTTTACTTATAACATTCTTAACAAATATATGAATATTCAGTTCAAGGAAATTGAACATTGTCTACAACAATAATGAACATTTTATTGAATGACTTTGAATGTTACGTATATTAGTAATGAACATTGCATTAAAATATATTGAATATTTTTTATTTAGATAATGAACATTGTATTGTATTATATTGAACTTTCTATTAAGAGTTATTGATCATTACCTATGTTACAATGAACATTTAATTCAAGTATTTTATCATTATTTATAATTTATAATGAACATTTTATTTAATGATTTTGAATATTACCTATGTTCGTAATTACCATTTTATTTAAGTACATTGAACAACACCTAATTAAGCAATGGACATTCTATTTTTAACATTACTATTTTAATATTGAATATTTTATTTAAGGATATTGAACATTTCAATTTTCCATTGTTAGTTATTATTGAAATTGATCATTCAATATTTTAACATTGAACAATCACTAGTTTAACATTGAACATTTCTTCCTTTCGCAGTGAATAAGGAAGTAAGTCTTTTTGTTGAAGGGTCAGAATCTATGTTAATGGTGAAGGAAGTTAAAAATGAAGACGAAGCTTATGATTTGTATAATGAATATGCTTTTAGTAAAGGTTTTGGTATTAGGGTTGGGAAAGGTCGGAAGCGTCAAAACAGTGAATTTTATACTATGAAACGGTTCTTGTGTAGCTGCGAAGGGGTTAAAGATGAAAAAAGGAAGAGAACAAGGTCTTATGCTAGATTGGATACGCGTACTGGGTGTACTGCTTTTGTTCAGTTTTCTATTGGTAAAGATGGTGTATGGACGGTTGTGAATCATAATATGATTCATAATCATGCTATGGTTCCTCTAAATAAGAGGCATTTGATAAGATCACAAAGGAAGGTTAGTAAGGAGGCTCTTTACTTTATGTCTACTTTAAAAGCTAGTGGTGTTAAAGTGTCTGATACCTTGAGGGTTTTGAGGAAAGAAGTAGGCGGATCACCTATGGTCGGTTTTACAGCTAGTGATGCTTATAATGCTTTATCACGTGCAAAAGCTAATAAACTTGAAGGTCATGACTGTCATCAGTTAATCAAGTATTTTGCTCAGAGAAATTCCAGTGAAGAAGGTTTTTATTATGACTTTGAGCTTAGTGAAGAAGAGGGACTTTTAAGTTTCTTTTGGCGTGATGGTCGGATGAAGAGAGATTATGATTATTTTGGGGATTTATTGGTTTTTGATACTACTTATAGGACCAATAAATATGATATGATTTGTGCTCCTTTTGTTGGTATGAACCATCATTCTAATAATGTTATGTTTGGAATGGGTTTTGTTATCAATGAAAAAACCGAATCTTTTAATTGGCTTTTTCAAACTTTCCTTACATCCATGGGTGGAAATCCCCCAATAACCATTATGACAGACCAAGCTCCATCCATTGCTGCTGGGATAAGGAATGTTTTTCCAGATGCTAGACATAGATTATGTACGTGGCATATTGGGGAGAATTCAAAGAAGCATATTGGGCAGTATAGAGCTTTAGATGGTTTTTCTGACATATTCAATTATCTTCTGAAGTATTGTGAAACTGCTGCTGAGTTTGAATATCATTGGCCAAGGTAATTAATTTGGATTACTTATTTACTTTTAATTAATAAATAATATGTACTTTTAACCTTATGAACATCTACTTACAAACAAATGAACATTTAGGAATTTCATGTTATTACTAAGTTATATGCTTTCTGACTTTGATCAAATAGGTATATTCCGATGAACAAATTTGATTTTTATATTGAACATTTTGTTTTTCAGAATGTTGACTCACTATAAATGCGTTGAAAATCCATGGTTGAAGAATTTATATACAATTAGAGAGATGTGGTGTCCTGCTTATTCTAAGAATTATTGGTCTGGTGGTGTGTTATCATCACAGCGATGTGAAACTACCAACAAGTCAGTTTCCCATCGACTTGATAAGACACAAGGGTTATGTGATTTTTATCATGTTTTTTTGGATGTTATTTCTGATTGGAGGAGCAAAGAGAATGGTCATGACTACAGAAATTGGAAAGGTAGACCAGAAGTTGCAGCTGCAAATTGCGGAATTCTTCTTCATGCGAGAAAGATTTACACTATAGAAGCATATGTTTTGTTTGAAGAACAATTTCTTAAAGGGATGGCATGTTCTCAAGAAGAAATACGTGGAAACACAGCTATAGAGAAAAGTTATTATGTGTGGAGGCCTAAAAAAGACTTGATTAAACATGAAGTTCGGTTTAACCAAGAGACTTTTGCAGTGGATTGTACTTGTCAGTACTTTACTGAAATGGGTTTTTTATGTTCTCATGCGCTTCGTGTTTATCATGTGCATTGTGTCCCAGAGATTCCCAATCTTTATATATTGAAGAGGTGGACAAAAGCGGCTATGTGCAGTCATTTGGTTGAAGATGATGGTGAAAAGTCTAATATAGTTGCGGCTTCTGTTTGGAGGGCACAGACCCTTAGGAATTTTGTTAAGCTTGTTATGTCTGGTCAAGATTCTCTTCAAGCTAGGGCTGAGGTTGATTCTGCCTTTGGTCTTTTAAAAGAAAAAGTGGAGAGTATTAGGGGTACTATTGATTTTTCTGATCCTAAAGAGGGTGAAGATATCTTTGTGCCGTTAGTAAAAAAACCCACAGAATTTAAGGAAAAAAGGTGAGAGGAATGACAGATTGAAGGGTACAGTTGAGAAAATCTACAATAAAGCTAAAGGGAATTGGAGGAGGAGGAAAGCAAAATTTACAGATGCAACAAGGTTTAAGGCTCAATCTGCAGTCATGGTAAATATTTATTAATATTGAACATATATGTTTTAAAAACTGATCATTTGCTTATAACTAATTGAACATTTTTGTTTTTTTTTTTTTTTTTTGCTTGGTTTTTGCAGGAGTTGGATGAAGTTGGTGCTCCTGTGATTTTTTCTAATTCTCTTAATGACTCATCTGATCTAGTTGTACTAGATCCATCACTATTTCAGGGTTTTTTTCTTGCGAAGTTTGAACATTTAGTTATAAATATAGTAACATTTACTTGATAAATGATCACTATATTATTTCAGGTTGATGCTTCTTTTCCGAAGCCACCTCCAAAATATTTTAGAAGAGGTGCTGCTGTTGATAAAAATGTAGAATCATCGGACAAGGTAGATATTAATATTTAATTCTTTAAAGTGAATATTTAAATTTCTGTTTTTGAATGTCTTTACATTTTGTGTCAATTTTAGGAAAACAATTCAACAAATGAAACATCAAATGATTCATATGTTCATGGAAGTACTAAAACCGATGCATGTACAAAAGTTAAAGCACCATTGGCTACTAAAGCACCATCGGCTACTAAAGCACCATCGGCTACTAAAGCAACATCGGCTACTAAAGCACCATCGGTTAATAAAGCACCATCGGCTACTAAAGCACCATCGGTTAATAAAGCACCATTGGCTAACATCAGCCACTAAAGCAAAAAAGGATCAGCAGAGATTTGAGTATAATATCAAGAGTGCATTTGACTTGGGACTTTCACCAACACCGATGCTTACTAAAGTTTCATCTGTTACTAAAGCTCCATCTTGTACTGAAGCTAAAGTTCAAGGTGTTAGGTTATGATACATATGACATTTACATAAATCATGCGGAAACAACCATTAACCCAGGAAACATATTATTTACACATAATCATTTAGCATAGTTTAGATGCATACTCTTTGTTGCGTGCCTTCCCTAGCTGCGCCCGAACCGAACAAGAACAAGTCTTTTAGGACTCCAAGTGTCGTCCCTCCGTAGAAAGTCCACAGCACGTCCGGATCCGCCTTAAGATTGACCAACTAGAATCGCCCTTAAGGTACTCAGAAAATTCGGCACTTTTGGGGCAAGATGGGTGTTTGAATTTTCTCTCAAAAAACTCACTTTTGAATACTTTGAAACTTGTATATAAATTATGACCCCTAGGCCTTTATTTATAGAGTTATGGAAAAGGAATCGTAATCCTAGTAGGATGCGAATTAATTGGAATTAGAATTCTACATGAATTCTACTTAATCAATTTATCCAATAGGAATAGACATTTAATCATACACTGACTCTTGCAGATTCAGGAATCTCGCATGAGCTCAAACTCACACACACACGGCAGCCACAAGGGCTGCCCACGCATGCGAGCAGCAGCCCACGCAGCGCGGCCCACGCATGCGCGGCCTTGTGCGCGCTGGGCTGTGGCGTGCGTGCTTGCTGGGCGATGGCCTGGCTTCGTGCTGGGCCTTCGTCCGGCAGGCCTCGTCCGATGCTAATTCGTACGATACGCTTCCGATTAAATTTCCATTTCCGGAATCTATTTCCGATACGAACAATATTTAATATTTCCGATTCCGGAATTAATTTCCGTTTCGAACAAATATTTAATATTTCCGTTTCCGGAATTATTTTCCGATTCCGGTAATATTTCCGATTCTGACAATATTTCCGTTTCCGGCAATATTTCCGATTCTGGTAATATTTCCATTTCCAACAATATTTTCCGATACGTACCATGTTTCCGTTTCCGGCAACATCTACGACTTGGATAATATTCATATTTCCGATACGATCCATATTTCCGTTTCCGGCAATATCATCGTTTCCGGAGTATTCATTTCTTGCCTGTGACGATCTTAGCTCCCACTGAAACCAAGATCCGTCGGTTCCGAATATTCATAGATGGAGTATTTAATGCCATTAAATACTTGATCCGTTTACGTACTATTTGTGTGACCCTACGGGTTCAGTCAAGAGTAAGCTGTGGATTAATATCATTAATTCCACTTGAACTGAAGCGGCCTCTAGCTAGGCATTCAGCTCACTTGATCTCACTGAATTATTAACTTGTTAATTAATACTGAACCGCATTTATTAGACTTAACATAGAATGCATACTTGGACCAAGGGCATTATTTCCTTCAGTCTCCCACTTGTCCTTAGGGACAAGTGTGCATTTCCTAATTCCTTTGTCGCTCGATGCTTGCTCTTGAACATAAGGTAAGAGTTGTCATCCTTATTATGTCCAGAGGTGTTCCTCGGTTTCAGAGTTCAACTGATCAAATAAACAGATAATCATAGCCTATGATTCATCCGAGCACGGCCATGCATTTCACAGTTTCTAGCTCTCCGAGTGGCCTTGTACAACTTTTAAGCATCTCATCCCGATTTATGGGAGGACAATCCCAATCTTGCGATCTTGAGATTAGACTTCGTTTGATAGGTGATTACCTGAGCGTTGCCTTTATAGCCTCCTTTTACGGTGCGACGGTTGGTCAACGTCAAAGCAACCAGTTCTCAAACAAGTAATCTCAAATCACTCAGGTATTGAGGATTTAGTGTCTAATAATTTAATGAAATTTACTTATGACAGACTTTCATCTCTTACAGTAAAGTTTCATAGGTCTTGTCCGATACTAGTCTTCCCAAAGTAAGTATCTATGCAAATGATTATAACATTGCCATGTCCACATAGTTCAAGAAACAGAACTACTAGTCATCTTGCATTCTAATCGTCTAACGTTTTCTATGCGTCCAATTTTATAGAAAACTCCGACTAGGGACCATTTTCAACCTTTGACATTCAAGTTCACTTGATAGACATTTCTTAGTCACAGGACTGGTCCTGACAGTCTATCTTGAATATATCGTCAAGTTGAAGGGACTCATCATTTAATAAACCACAAATTAAATGGAAAAATGAATTCCTTTCATTTATTGTGAATGATTAACCAATAATGTTTTACAAAGATTTAAACTCTAAAACTTTAAAACATTAAACAGAGACATCAAAGCCATTCTCCAATATGCTTGATTCCCATAGCTGCAGTGTGCGAGTTGTGCTTCGCTTGCGGCAGAGGTTTAGTTAATGGATCTGATATGTTGTCATCAGTTCCAATTTTGCTTATCTCGACTTCTTTTCTTTCAACGAACTCTCGTAGAAGGTGAAATCTACGAAGTACATGCTTGACTCTCTGGTGGTGTCTAGGCTCTTTTGCCTGTGCAATAGCTCCGTTATTATCACAATACAGGGCTATTGGTCCTTTAATGGAGGGGACTACACCAAGTTCTCCTATGAACTTCCTTAGCCATATAGCTTCCTTTGCTGCTTCATGTGCAGCAATGTACTCCGCTTCAGTTGTAGAATCCGCAATGGTGCTTTGCTTAGCACTTTTCCAGCTTACTGCTCCTCCGTTGAGGCAGAAGACAAACCCAGACTGTGATCTGAAATCATCTTTGTCGGTTTGGAAACTTGCGTCCGTATAGCCTTTAACAATTAATTCATCATCTCCACCATAGACCAGGAAGTCATCTTTGTGCCTTTTCAGGTACTTCAGAATATTCTTGGCAGCAGTCCAATGCGCCTCTCCTGGGTCTGACTGGTATCTGCTCGTAGCACTGAGTGCGTACGCAACATCCGGGCGTGTACATATCATAGCATACATTTATTGAACCAATCAATGATGCATATGGAATCCCATTCATTCGTCTACGCTCATCAAGTGTTTTTGGGCACTGAGTCTTGCTTAGAGTCATTCCATGAGACATGGGTAGGTAGCCTCGCTTGGAGTCCGCCATCTTGAACCTATCAAGCACCTTATTGATATAAGTGCTTTGACTAAGTCCAATCATCTTTTTAGATCTATCTCTGTAAATCTTGATGCCCAATATGTACTGTGCTTCTCCTAGATCCTTCATCGAAAAACATTTCCCAAGCCAAATCTTGACAGAGTTCAACATAGGAATGTCATTTCCGATAAGCAATATGTCGTCGACATATAATACTAGGAAAGCAATTTTGCTCCCACTGACCTTCTTGTATACACAAGATTCGTCCGCGTTCTTGATGAAACCAAAGTCACTGACTGCTTCATCAAAACGTATATTCCAGCTCCTGGATGCCTGCTTCAATCCGTAGATTGACTTCTTTAGCTTGCATACCTTTTTAGCATTCTTTGGATCCTCAAAACCTTCAGGCTGTGTCATAAACACAGTTTCTGTTAAAACGCCGTTTAAGAAAGCAGTTTTGACATCCATCTGCCATATTTCGTAATCGTAATATGCAGCGATTGCTAATATTATTCGAATAGACTTTAGCATTGCAACTGGTGAAAAGGTTTCATCGTAATCCACACCGTGGACTTGCTTGTAACCTTTCGCAACCAATCTAGCTTTGAAAACTTCAAGTTTCCCATCCTTGTCCTTTTTCAGTTTGAAAACCCATTTGCTTCCAATGGCTTGGTAGCCATCTGGCAAATCGACCAAATCCCATACTTGGTTTTCAGACATGGAGTCTAATTCAGATTGCATGGCTTCTTGCCACTGCTTGGAGCTAGGGCTCGTCATAGCTTGCTTGTAAGTCGCAGGTTCATCACTTTCAAGTAATAGAACGTCATAGCTCTCGTTCGTCAAAATACCTAAGTACCTTTCCGGTTGAGATCTATATCTTTGCGATCTACGCGGGGTAACATTTCTAGATTGACCATGATTCTCACCAGATTCTTCTAAAGATCTCTGAGTTTCATCCTGAATGTCATCTTGAGCATTCTCTAGAGTTTGTTGTTCGACTCGAATTTCTTCGAGGTCTACTTTTCTCCCACTTGTCATTTTGGAAATGTGATCTTTCTCCAAAAAGACACCATCTCGAGCAACAAACACTTTGTTCTCAGATGTATTGTAGAAGTAATACCCCTTTGTTTCCTTTGGATAGCCCACAAGGATACATTTGTCAGATTTTGGATGAAGTTTGTCTGAAATTAATCGTTTGACGTATACTTCACATCCCCAAATCTTAAGAAAAGACACATTTGGAGGCTTTCCAAACCATAATTCGTATGGAGTCTTTTCGACAGTTTAGACGGAGCTCTATTTATAGTGAGTGCAGCTGTATTTAGTGCATGTCCCCAAAATTCTAATGGAAGTTCGGCCTGACCCATCATTGACCTGACCATGTCTAGCAAGGTTCTGTTCCTCCGTTCTGACACACCGTTCCATTGTGGTGTTCCAGGAGGAGTCAATTCTGATAGAATTCCACATTCTTTCAGATGGTCATCAAATTCATAGCTCAGATATTCACCGCCTCTATCAGACCGCAGTGCCTTGATCTTCTTGCCTAATTGATTCTCTACTTCACTCTGGAATTCCTTGAATTTGTCAAAGGATTCAGACTTATGCTTCATTAGGTAGACATAACCATACCTACTGAAGTCATCAGTGAAAGTGATAAAGTAGCTGAAACCACCTCTAGCATTTGTACTCATTGGTCCACATACATCTGTATGGATTAAACCCAATAGTTCATTTGCTCTTTCTCCAACTTTAGAGAAAGGTTGCTTTGTCATTTTGCCAAGTAAACATGATTCGCATTTACCATAATCCTCTAAGTCAAATGGTTCTAGAATTCCTTCCCTTTGAAGTCTTTCTAAGCGTTTCAAGTTTATATGGCCTAATCGACAATGCCACAGATAGGTGAGATCTGAATCATCCTTTTTGGCCTTTTTGGTATTTATGTTATATACTTGTTTGTCGTGATCTAATAGATAAAGTCCATTGACTAATCTAGCAGATCCATAAAACATCTCTTTAAAATAAAACGAACAACTATTGTCTTTTATTATAAAGGAAAATCCCTTAGCATCTAAGCAAGAAACTGAAATGATGTTTTTAGTAAGACTTGGAACATGGAAACATTCTTCCAGTTCCAAAACTAGCCCGGAGGGCAACGACAAATAGTAAGTTCCTACGGCTAATGCAGCAATCCGTGCTCCATTTCCCACTCGTAGGTCGACTTCTCCCTTGCTTAACTTTCTACTTCTTCTTAGTCCCTGTGGATTGGAACATAAGTGTGAGCCACAACCTGTATCTAATACCCAAGAAGTTGAATTAGCAAGTATACAGTCTATAACGAAAATACCTGAAGATGGAACGACTGTTCCGTTCTTCTGATCTTCCTTTAGCTTTGGACATTCTCTTTTGTAATGGCCTATTCCATCACAATAAAGACAGCTTGATGTGGACTTGTCCTGCTTTGATTTAGCATTGCCCTTGGACTTTCCACCTTTCTTGAATGGTCTCTTTCTAGCCTTGAGTAAATCCTTGGCTTCACAGTCCAGTACTATTTCAGCCTTTCTGACAAGGTGAATAAATTCTGCAACTGTTTCTTCTCTTGGTTCACTTAGGTATTGTTGCTTGAAGCGACCAAACCCACTGTGTAGTGAATTGAGCAAGACAGAGACTGCCATCCTTTCGCTTATTGGTGTTCCTAGTAGACTTAGGCGATCAAAATATGAACACATAAGATCCACATGGAACCTCAGTGGGACGCCTACCCTCTGTTTAGTGCGAAGGAGCTGAACATGTGTTTCTTGGACCTCCATCCTATAACACCTGTTGGGAGAACTAACCTTTAGTCCAGACATTGATTCAATCAACTCATGGACGTTCAGGTCCCTGTCCTCCGTACTTCCACGACAGATATCCCTCAGATTCTTGATGAGCGTAAAAGGTTCATAGGCTACAAACCTTCTAGCCCAATCATCAGGGATATTGTTCAGCATGAGACTCATAACCTTTTTGAGATCCGCATCCCAGGCGTAAAATCTCTCAGGGGTCATGTCTCTGGCATAGTAGCTTGGCATGGGATGTGATAGTACATACTCAAGTCCATTGAGTTTGACTATTTCAACTAGCTTAGCTTCCCATTCAAGAAAATTTGTCAGGTTCAGCTTGACCATAAGCTCAGAACCCATGATGATGTTTTGATTGTTGTTTGCCATATTAAAACTACAATTGAAAAGAATAAACAAATAAATAACCATTCACAGTTTCTCTTAATAAACTTAAATTCTAGCATACATGCATAATTCAATGTTTATTAAGCATTTTATTCAAGTTATGTGTTCCGGCAGGTGTGAATAAAATGATTCCAAGATCCTAAAATCATTGAAGAACTAAGCACAGTTTGTCGACTTAATCCTAGAACATCTTAGGTAAGCAAAAGCCTTTTGCTAATAGTCTAGAAACTATTCTTGGTTGATAGGTACGTCTAAGAACTTATTAGGTAAACCTATCGAATTTGCCACGACATAAAAGGACTCCTTACTTATATCGTTGAGTTTCACCAAAACTAACATGTACTCACAATTATTTGTGTACCTTGCCCCTTTAGGACCAATAAGTAACACCTCGCTGAGCGAAAACTATTACTAGATTGATGTAAAGGATATCCAAGCAAGTGTATATTTTGGCATGGCACCTTTTAACTCAATTTTTAAGTTTGGAACTTAAGGCTCTTACTATGTTGGTTAGATTTTAAGTGAACTAAAATCCTTAATCATGCAACATAATCAAGCTTTTGATCTCATGCATTTTAAGACATATTTAAAGCAATAAATAACTTAAAACATGCATAAGATATTTGTGATCTAGTATGGCCCGACTTCATCTTGAAGCTTTGACTTCAAAGTCCGTCTTGAAAATCTCCGTGGGAGGCACCATTTTCTTCAAATAGGATAAGTTATAACTAATTACAACTATTTGATGGTACGCAGACCATATTTGAATTGAAAAATAACTTTGGTGCTTTAGACCAATTACATTCAAATTAATGGTACGCAGACCATATTTTCTATCCTATTTGGGCCATACTAGTCACTTCATAACCTGCAAAACAGTACATATACAATATATACCATTCACCCATTCATTATCATGAATGGCCCACATAGCTGGTTAGTAAAACACATTATGCATCACGTAAACATTTGCAGCAATTAATCAAGGTCACCAATAATCTACCAATTATTCAGTCCTTATTAATTCTAATCGAGTTGTTTTAACCTTAAGGATTTGTAGACCTAATCAAGAGTTTATGACTAAAAGCACTCCCACTCAAACCAATAAATTCATATGCTTTACTAATTTTAAACATAAAATTGTATTTCTAGTCTAACCGGAAACATACAAATTTAATTAAAATTTAAAGCTCATATAAATTTATAATTGAATCCAAAAATTTAATTTTAATTTCAGTCACATTTAAATTAATTTATGATTTTAATTTTAGTAAAATAATTAGAATAAATGCCATTTATTATAATTATAATATTCAAAATTAAAATCCAAGAAATTAATTCAAATTATTAATTTTAAAATCAATTAAAATTACGTGAACTGAAATTTTCAAATTAAACATTCAAAAACGATCTAATCGAAACGCAAACATCCTACGCGTTGCACGCCCATGGGCTGTACGCACACAGCCATTGCTGGCCATGTGCGCGCAGCCCATGCGCTCGTTGCATAGCTGCTGCTGTCCCATACGCAAGCCTCCGCACAGCGCCCACCGCACGCGAGCTATCGCTCGCAGCGCGCGCGCGTTACCGCGCTCGCTGGTGCGCGAGATCGCTCGCTGGTGCGCGCGAGCCATCGCTCGCTGGGGCGCTGCATCGCTCGCTGGTGCGCGCGAGCCATCACTCGCTGGCGCGCGAGATCGCTCGCTGCGCGCGCGCGAGCCATCGCTCGCTGGTGCGCGACATCGCTCGCTGGGCGGGCGACGTCGCGCGCTGTGCGCGCGAGTGATGCTGTGCGCAGCGCTCGTGGCACGCGAGCTTGCGCTCGCTGCGCACGAGGTTGCGCGCTGTTGTGCGAGGCAGCGCGCGCTGTGGCGCAGCTCGCTTGCTGCCCACACGCGACTGCCTTGGCTCGCCCCTCGCCCATGCCCATCCGTTCATTGCTCGTGGCACACGACACAAGGCAGGGCTGCTGCCTTGCGCTCGTGCACTACGCCCTTGCTCATTGCATTCGTGCCGCACGGGCGACGAGCTCCCTTGCTCGTCGTCGCATGCCCGCATTATACAACACCCCTTAAGGGTAACACGAAGCGTCCATTGCTTCGTGCGTGCAAGTTATTTGAACGAATCGCATAAAAAATTTAAAATTTATATTTAAAATTAATGACAAATTAATAAATAATATTAATTTCATAATTTTAGGGCGAAAAATCGAAAATTTATTATCCAATTGATTTCCGATTGATATGGATTCAAGTCTAGGTCATAAAAATTTAAAATTTATCGTAAATTTACAATTTTTATGGTGGTTTTTAATCATAGGTTTCTAATTAAATTACAATTAATTATGAAAATCAAATTAATTCTAAATTATTCTAATTTTCAACAAATTAATCATAATTACAAATTAGATTGCATAATTAACAAGACTAGGCATTCAAACTTGTTAAACATATGCAGTAGGTCAATCAAAAATTCAAGATTTATCAACAAGAATCGCAAATATTTAATTTAACATCTTAAATTTACGAAATTTTGCATCCGAAAAACTAAAACCTTCGAAAAGTCATAGTTAGGCTTCGAATTTGAGAATTCTGGGTTCGGCAGAAAAATACTATTTTTGTCAAAATTTTAGAATGCCTTTTACATGCGGAATTGACACAAAAATCACTCAATTCGTATGAGTAATGAAGAAACTGCCGAAAAACTGCGTACATATAATTAAATAAACGCAATTTGCAATTAATTAACAATTACGAAAATTAATCACCCCTTTTAATTCTTGCAAATTTGTAATATTTAACCATGTTCATGCAATTTAGATTATGAAAATAATAAGGGGCTCGTGATACCACTGTTAGGTTATGATACATATGACATTTACATAAATCATGCGGAAACAACCATTAACCCAGGAAACATATTATTTACACATAATCATTTAGCATAGTTTAGATGCATACTCTTTGTTGCGTGCCTTCCCTAGCTGCGCCCGAACCGAACAAGAACAAGTCTTTTAGGACTCCAAGTGTCGTCCCTCCGTAGAAAGTCCACAGCACGTCCGGATCCGCCTTAAGATTGACCAACTAGAATCGCCCTTAAGGTACTCAGAAAATTCGGCACTTTTGGGGCAAGATGGGTGTTTGAATTTTCTCTCAAAAAACTCACTTTTGAATACTTTGAAACTTGTATATAAATTATGACCCCTAGGCCTTTATTTATAGAGTTATGGAAAAGGAATCGTAATCCTAGTAGGATGCGAATTAATTGGAATTAGAATTCTACATGAATTCTACTTAATCAATTTATCCAATAGGAATAGACATTTAATCATACACTGACTCTTGCAGATTCAGGAATCTCGCATGAGCTCAAACTCACACACACACGGCAGCCACAAGGGCTGCCCACGCATGCGAGCAGCAGCCCACGCAGCGCGGCCCACGCATGCGCGGCCTTGTGCGCGCTGGGCTGTGGCGTGCGTGCTTGCTGGGCGATGGCCTGGCTTCGTGCTGGGCCTTCGTCCGGCAGGCCTCGTCCGATGCTAATTCGTACGATACGCTTCCGATTAAATTTCCATTTCCGGAATCTATTTCCGATACGAACAATATTTAATATTTCCGATTCCGGAATTAATTTCCGTTTCGAACAAATATTTAATATTTCCGTTTCCGGAATTATTTTCCGATTCCGGTAATATTTCCGATTCTGACAATATTTCCGTTTCCGGCAATATTTCCGATTCTGGTAATATTTCCATTTCCAACAATATTTTCCGATACGTACCATGTTTCCGTTTCCGGCAACATCTACGACTTGGATAATATTCATATTTCCGATACGATCCATATTTCCGTTTCCGGCAATATCATCGTTTCCGGAGTATTCATTTCTTGCCTGTGACGATCTTAGCTCCCACTGAAACCAAGATCCGTCGGTTCCGAATATTCATAGATGGAGTATTTAATGCCATTAAATACTTGATCCGTTTACGTACTATTTGTGTGACCCTACGGGTTCAGTCAAGAGTAAGCTGTGGATTAATATCATTAATTCCACTTGAACTGAAGCGGCCTCTAGCTAGGCATTCAGCTCACTTGATCTCACTGAATTATTAACTTGTTAATTAATACTGAACCGCATTTATTAGACTTAACATAGAATGCATACTTGGACCAAGGGCATTATTTCCTTCACAAGGACCTATTCATGCTTCAGAAATTATTCAAGTAGTACCTACAGTTCACGGATCTATTCAGGCTGAAAAAATTACTCAAGTTGGATCTAAGGTTCAAGGACCTCAAGTTTCATTGGTTACTAAACCTCCGTTGGGTACTAAAGGATCTCATCAATCTGCTAATGATCAAGCTTATTTGAAATTTAAGTATGATGCTTTCTTAGCTCTTTTTGATGAATCAATGGCTGCTGAAGAAGCCATTAAAAGTCAAGGATTTAGTAACTGTTGATTATTGAGTTGAACATTTAGTTTTAATAGAATGAACATTGAGTTCAAACATTTTGAACATATAGCTTTAATAGAATGAACATTGAGTTCAAGTAGTACGTGCTCTTTTTCTGTTTGATCATTTAGTTTTAATAGAATGAACATTGAGGTCAAACATTTTGAACATCACCTTTTTCATAATATTTTATGTTTGAATTTTTTTTTTTTTAAGGCATCCTTCTGAAGTTTATGAACATTTTAGTCAAATATATTCAACATTATCTACTTTTGTTCACTTGATTTTGAACAATACGTATTTGTCAATGTGTTTTCTTTAAAGGTTTTGAACAATACGTATTTCAAAGTGAATATTCTATATGAAAATTTTGAGCATTAAGTATTTTAATAATGAACATTTTATTGAAATACAATAAATATCAGTAATTTAATAATTGAACGTTGTATGAATCATATTGATTATTACCTATTTTTACAATGAACATTGTTTAACGATATTAATCATTATATGTAACTTTCATAAATCAAGCAGTTAAAAAACATTTATTTTGTATGCATTATTGATTTGGAGTATTTGTTTGTGCATTGGATTTTCTACAGCAAAGGAAACTGAATATTAAACATAAAAGAAATGAACACCAAGTTATATGTTTTTGAACAAACCACCAAAATACCAAAATATTGTCTTTACATTGTACTAAAAATCTATCTATTGTTTGTTAACCTTGAAATACTATCTGCTTAATTTTTCATTAACTCCTCCATGCTTCATTTATGTTTGACTCATGCATTTCATTTTGCTTTGAAAGCATTAGGAGACCACAGAAAGTGACACGAAGCTTCCTTATTTGATTTGTCTGTATATCAAAATAAAAATAAAAAAATAAAAAATGTTTTATAAAATCCAAATATTAAATTATAAATTTGAGGAATATAAAAGAAATTCAACAGGCAGAACAATAAAACAGAAAAGACCAAAACAATAAAAATAAATGAACAAAATACAAAAGAAGAATGAACAAAATTCAACTTACATCATTTGCCTTCAAGTCACATATCCATTCATGTTCTGGATCACAAGTATAGGTCTCCATGTGCTTCATGACATACACACCGCAGTTTGTATAGTCTTTCATGCTTCTCCATTTCATCTTGACCAAATTCATTTCATACTTTTGCATTGGTTCTACCTCATAACCAAATGTGCCCATATATTTTGCAAAAGCATCCAACTGGAATTTATGTTCATAAATGTAAGATAATTATCTACGATGTTTCAAATATACATTTTATGAATGATTTATTTCTTACCACAACTTCTGGGTGTCCCTCATATTTATCCTCAAATTTTACATTTCTTGGTAGAGGCCTGTTGTCAATTACATCCACAGTTGCATTGTAATGGTTGATGACTAGGAGATAGAAGTGTTTTGCAGCAAGAACAGGGATGAATATCTGAAAAAGAGGTAATTATTTAACTTAAAAACAATGAACAAATTACATACATTAAAATGAACATTAAAGTTTGAAGAATGGGTTAGTAGTTATATAGGTTTACCTGTTTAAATTGATGAATGTTTTTGAAATTATAGTTAACCAGTTCTTCGTTAACCCTTCTGTTAAAATCCTCAAGCCTTTTTTCGTAGGAGGATCCTGCTGGACACACCTTGTTTGTGCACATAATATGCTGCATTTAAACATAATCAACATTCAATTATAAATATATGTAAAATTAGTTACAATGATAATGAAAATTTCAATTTAATCATTTGTAATTTTTATCTTAATTTTGTAGAACATTAATTATTTCAATAATGAATATTGTATTTCAAAATTTTGAACATTATGTATTGTAATTATGAACATTCTATTTAAATATATTAAACATTACTTGTTTTAATATTGAACATTCTTTTTAAGAAAATTGATCATTTTATATAAACAAAATGAACATTTTAAATAACATCAATTATTATACTTACATATGGAACTGTTGAAAGGAAGAGTTTATCTTTATGGCCCTTTGCATTTAGATACTTTGACCATGAATCAATCACACAGTCAACCACTTCCGCTTCATCAACCAGTGTTTTCATGTCCTCTCTATTGATGTAGTTGTATCCATCAAAATAAAGAACCTCACTACAAACAGGAAGTAAATTAGGAGGAAGTATAAGAATTTAAATTTTAAATTATTTTTACGTGAAATTAAAGAAAATACCTGTTGTCCTGACCACTTAAGACATAATCTGCTAGGCTTTGATGCATTGTGTCCAGATTTTTGAACAAGTCTCGATACTTGACCAAATATGGAGAAGAGAAGGCAGCCGGTAGTTTGTGAATCCTTTGAGGTCTTTTTCCTTTGTCACCTTTCTCATTTCTGTATATACAAAAAATTTAACAAAAAATCAACATAATTATAAATTGAACATATAAGATTAATAATATGAACATATAAGATTAAGAGTACCAAAAATTTAACAAAAAATCAACATAATTATAAAATGAACATATAAGATTAAGAGTATGAACATATAAGATTAAGAGTATGAACATATAAAGTAAAAAGAATGAACAAAAGGTACAAAAAGAAAGAACATAACATTCAAAAAGAATGATCCAAAAAAATTTAACAGGTTTGAAAAAGATAGAACAAAAACTAGAAGAGTATGACATATTATTATGACATTTTAAATAACCAAAACATTATTATGTCTTTAAAATAGTTTTCATAATATAACCAAAGTTTCACAAATACTAATTCAGTTTTAATACAGTTAAAATTTACCCTTCTCCTTCATCTTCTTTTTCTCCTTTGTCTTCAAAAATTTCGTCCAATTTCAAATCTGTTTTTGTGCTTGAAATTAATGTTGATATTGAGACTTCATTCAATGGAGTTTTTGGTGAAGGAAGAGAAGATTGTTCTGCACCAACAGATAGTTCAGCTTCCACTGGTTGTTGCACCTGCGACTGTGTAGGAGTATGAGGTTCTGCTGGCTCCTCAACCATTTGTTGTGCAACCGTGTTCTCAAGCACTTGTGGTTCAGCACTTTCATTTGTCTTATTTTTTGCAGGCTGCTCCTCGACCCCATCTGGTGTAACCTTCTTCTCAATCACTTGTGGTGCGGAATCCTCTTCATTTCTCACTTCTGGTGCAGGCTCCTCTTCAATTACATTAGTTACAGGCATCATTTCTGATACATGCAACTAAGGCTCCACTGTAGCTTCATCCGAGCTCACAATCTTCTCTTCTTGTACAACAATCTCCTCCACTGTTGTTTTTGGTTTTTCTGAAGCTGGTTCACTCACTTCTGATTCTGCTTGCATCATTTTCTTAGCTTTTGCAATTTCATTTTCTTTTTTCTCTTCCTCCCTTCTTTGTTTTAGATTCAGCATAGCAGAAGCCAAAGATTCATCTATTTCTTCAAGTGACAAACTTGGCGTAGAGGTGGATGTACCAGCTTTCTCACGTTTCAACTTGTCATCATCTATTATCGGTGATGGTGAAAGTCCCAAGTCGAATGCATTCTTGATATCATACTCATATCTCTGCTTATCCTTTTTTGCTTTGTTTTTCTCCAGCTCAATTGCATCCAACAACTCTTTTTCTTTTTCCAACAGAGCCTTAATGAAGTCATCAGACCACTCATCTTGGCTTAATGATGGTTCTTTTGCCATTTTTGACAAGAACTCTTCCACTTTAGATACCAACTCATTTCCTGGGAAGAATTCTTGCGCCTTCTTCAGTGAATCAGAAAGCTTTGACAAATTGTCACCAACAGCTTGAATTATACCGACAAACTCATCCATAAACTCCTGTGTTTTAAAACCCATTGACATATATTAGGGAATAGTAAACTTTTAGGTGTTTCAGTTTGAACATTTAAAAGTAAAAGTATGAACAACTATATATACTGAATGACACTTGTGCACATATACAATATATAAATAAATAGGCTTGAACACTTATTTTTTATCATTTATTGATACAGTTTGAATAAATAACTTAAGAAGTTTGAACATTTTATCTTTATATATTGCACTAATTCTTCATTATGTTATGTTATGATATGTCTTAGAGAGGTATGAGCATTTTATGCAAAAATAAAGAACATTTAAGCAAAGGGTTATGAGCATTTATTTATATATGTTCTAAAAATATTATTTAACATATTAAAGGAAGGAACATAAAATTAATATTACCCATATTTATATTTGGCAGAAGAATTAAATTTAATCTATTAGAATTTGATGTATTTAGTAATACCTTGCGAGTTTGTTTTTCTTCAATATTGATTTTGGGTAACACCTTCCCCAATCCAAAGCCACTTTCCTCCAATTTATTCCGTTTGTGTCCTATTTCCTTTGTCCAGCAGGACACAAGTGGAATTCGTCTTGGAGGAAAAAAGTTCATTCTTTGAACTCTGTCAAAATAGAAAACCTGACATACAAAGTATAAGTGTTAGAAAATCCCTAAGATTGATCAAGTACATTAAAATCATCAATTTAGAAGGTGTAAATGAAGTTATACCGTCAATAACGGCAATGGTCCTGTGAAAAATGTTGCTTTGTCCTTTTGTTTGAGGTTTTTCTTATACTGTGCAGTAGTTGAGAGCAGTGCCTCCCACACATACTTGCACCAATTCAAGTTCCGGATCTGCTCATGATTCATCATTGAGAACAAAAATTTGAAGTATGCTTGGTTTGACAACGTGCTCTTGATCAACGTGTTGACAGTGACCACCAAGAAGCTTGTAATGAAATTTGCATCCGGTCCAGCCTCAATTTGGTCTTCTTGACTGTAGTACTTTAAAATTTTCTGAACTGATGGGACCTTATTCCCATTAGGATTCCACTTTGAATCTATAAAGATCTTTTTCCAACTGTTTTTTTAAATGAGCAAAATTTAATTAAGATAAACATTCCCAAACAGAAAGAACAACCAATATAAAAAGAAAGAACAAACTCAACAACAACTATGAACAATTATGAACAATTATATGAATCAGGGTTATAGAAAAAGAACAAGCATAGACATATGAACAAAATTTAATTAAGAAAAACAAAATTTAATTAAATATGAACAAAATTTATTTAGGATTCCACTTTTCATGTATTACTGTCTTCTTCCATCTGTTTTTGTTAATGAACAAAATTTAATTAAGGAAAACATTTTGAACATAAGACTAAAAACTTTGAACATAAAGGAAAAAAACTTTGAACATAATGGAGAAAAGGTTTGAACATATTGGAGAAGCTTTAAACATATTAGGGAAATTTTTTGAACATAATTGATAAAAACTTTGAACATAAGAAGGAAAAACTATGAGTAATTCTATGAGAAACACAGAAAAAACTTTTTCTCATTATAATTGTAGTAAAACTTTCAAATTCTGAATGTATATTAAGCCATACACAATTGAACAAATAACTTTAAGAAAAAGAACATTTGTAGTACATGCATAATGCAGTTAGATTTTTGAAGTCTATAATATATTGAAAATATAAGTATAGATTTAAGATCATTTACCTTGCCATGAATGCAGAAAACTCTTCACTAGCCTTGTCAGACTTTGCCTCAACTATGTCTACTTCACCGCTAGGAAGGCCATATATCTTTTTCACGTCCTCAAATTCTATCAGGATTTTCTCATTCTTCGGCAGATAAAGATATTGGCTGTTTTCCTCAAAGTTGTTACATAGCCATGTAACAAATTGTTGGGATGAAGTAGGTAGCTAGAAATCTAGCAATGCTCCTAGACCGATATTCCGAACGGCCTCCTTCTTCTGTTCATTCATCATGGAAATGAAAGTGATGAATTTTCCATGTCCTCCTCTAACTCCAGTTTTTTCTTCCTCTTCTTCTGCTACATTTTCCTTGTAAACAGCAATTGATTTCTTTGGTTTCTTTTTTGTAGGAACTTCTTTGGTAATCATCGCCAAAGGGGAAACCTCCCGTTCCACAATTAAAGCTGATTAACAAAACCAAAAATTAATGCAGGAATAATAAGAATAAAAATAAATTACATAGATTCATTCAAGTATTTTTATTTTACCTTTTTCTATATTTTCTTCCTTCACTTCATATTCTTCATCAGTTATTTTCCTTTTTGTTTTTCTTTCAGCAGGTAGGTTTGCTTTTGCTACTGTTCTTTTTGATGCTGGAAAAGGAACACATATAAGTAAGTTTTAATAACAATTGTAGAATTTTTAATTTTATGGAGAACAAATAAATTTTAATTTTACCTATTTTTTATCTTTGTTTTTCAAACTGAACCAACCTATCTTTCACCGGTACGGTTTTCTCTGTTGGAGAAGAACATACAATTAAGAAGTTTTGATAAACATGTAATACAATGTTTAATATTTTAGTATACTAAATATACCTTTTGGCATCTTGTTTTGTTCTTTTTCTTCTTCTTCTTCCCATTCTTCATCTTCCTCATCTTCCTCATCTTCTTCCTCTTCTTCCTCTTCTTCCTCATTTTGTTCTTCCTCTTCTTCTTGCTCTTCTTCATCATTTCCCTCTAACTCCTCTTCTTCTTGAACCTCTTCTTCTTCTTCCTTTCTTTTTTTCATTTTCCTTTTCCCTTTAACATTGACTTTTGCAAGTTCCGTGAACAGAACAAAATAGTAAAAATATTTGAACATATTACCCAAAAACTTTGAACGAAATAGTAAAGCTTTGAACATAAGATAATAAACTTGGAACATAATGGAGAAAACTTTGAACTTAATATAGAAAACTTTTGAACATGATGGAGAAAAACTTTGAACATATAACCAAATAGTTTAAATAACTGTGAGATAAAAACAGAAAGAATTTTTATCCAAACAAAAATAACATTTTATGATAACCAAATGAACGTTCCTTGAAAAAACTTTGAACAATGTTAAATGTAATACCTGTTTTCTGTTCTTCTTTCACTTCTTCAATATCATTTTTCTTATTTCTTTTCAATGCACTCCTAAGAGGAAGAATTCTTCCCTTAACAGGTGCTTTTTTTTCAACTCCTGTAAAAAAAATTACAATGTATTTAACATATTAACATTTTATCAATTATCTTAGATTATTTTTTAACAATGTTTTTTTGTAAATATGTTTACCTTTTTATTTTTTTATTTTTATTATCTCAACATCCAAAGGCTCATCCTCATCTTCTTTCTCAGCCGCTTTCCTTTTCTTTGGAGTATTTGTTACTTTGGAAGTAACTCCAGAAACATCTACATTATTAACAAATACTAAGTACAACTTACATAATAATATATTTTGAATATTTATTGAAATAAGATTGAACAATGTAAATAGTTACCTTTGCCTTCAAATTCTTCTTTGCTAACTACTTCAGCACAAACATTTTGTTGCACTTTCACTATTGATCTTGTACTTCTTCTCGGATTGTATGAATCTGATATGTTGTGCAACTTCTTTTGTAGTTCTTCATCCATAGTAATACTTAGAATGGTGTTCTTCTTGATAGCTGTTGTCTTCTTTCCTCTTTTTGTGCCTTTACCACCAATGGTTTGAGCTTCACTCTCTGAAGCATTTACATTTTCAACCACCATGGCAATTGCTTTTGTGGCATCATCGTCTTCTTTTTTCTTTCTCTAATCTTCTCTTTTCTTTCTCTCAGCTTCTTTCCTTTCCGCTTCCTCTATCAACTCTTTGTTGTTTTTAGCCATAAGCTGGCTCATTTTTTCTTCATATTCTTTCTTTCTTTCCTCTAAATCCTTCTTCATTGCTTCAGCTTTATCTTCTTCTTCCTTCTTCTTATTAGCCTCGATCCTCTTGTTTTCAGCTTCTTTCAGCTCAGCTTCTCTTTGGGCATCAGCTGCAGATGCCTTCTCCTCATCCAGTTTTTTCGCTTCTGCATCAGCTGCAGATGCCTTTTCCTCAGCCACTCTTTTGGCTTCTTTCTCAGCTGCAGACGCCTTTTCCTGAGCGACTCTTTTGTCTTCTGCATCAGCTGCAGGTGCCATTTTCTCAGCTTCTATTTGTGCTGCAACGGCAGCTGTATCTATCCTTTTGTCAGCTTCTTTGCTGGCCATTGCAGCAGCAGCAGCTGCAGCTACCATTTGTGCAGCCTTTTTTTGTTGTTCTGCTTTATGCTCTTTGCTAAAAGTTGTTTCAGTAAGTTGTTGCCCCTGATAAACAAAGAACAAAAAAATTCAATAAATTAAAACGACAAATGTGTGATCATATATATGAAAACGTATGAAAAATATCATTTATATATAAAGTTACAAATAAAGAAGAAAGAAAGAGTTGTTCAATAATAAAGAATAAACCATAAAAAATAAAGAACAAACAATTCCAAATGAATGAACAAACAATGAAACCATTATGAACAAATATGCAGAAGAAAATGAATTGTAAAAAAATGCCAAATTCTACCTATTTTTTGTAGCAATCTTTCTTTGTACCAAAGATTTTGAAGACTCTTCTTGATCTATTTCACTGTTATTTGAATAATATATTTTTAATATACATGCTATTTTATATAAAAATTATGAAGGATTCAACTAAATTGAAAATTCATATTAATTTTTACCTTGATGTTTTTTGAACTTCAGGCTGTGATTTTGATGAAGATTTCTTATCTCCTTCACTGTAATTTGAATAGTAAGGTGTAAACGTACAAGTCATTTTATATAAAATTAATAAAAAATTATTTAAAAAGCTAAAAATGGACATTATATTATACTGTGAAGTTTGAACCCATGACTAAAAACTTGAACATTAGGGTAAAAACTTTGAACATAAAGGTAATAAACTTTGAACAAAATGGAGAAAAGTTTTAAACATAATAGGTAAATTTGAACATTTGACTAAAAACTTTGAACATAAAGGTTAAAAACTTTGAACAAAATGGAGAAAAGCTTTGAACATATAACCAAATAGTTTGACTGAGATATAAACAGAAAGAAAGGCTTTGAACATATGACTAAAAACTTTGAACATAAAGGTTAAAAAATTTGAACGAACAATGGAGAAAAGCTTTGAACATATAGGAGAAGCTTTAAACATAATAAGTAAATTTTTTGATCATAATTCATAAAAACTTTGAACACAAGGAGGAAATTTTTTGAACATAATTCATAAACGCAGATGAGATAAACTTTCAATTTATGAATGAATATTAAGCCATACACAATTGAACAAATAACTTTAAGAAAAAGAACATTTATATTACATGCATAATGTAGTAAAAAAATGGACATTATATTATACCTCAATGGTTTTTGAACTTCTGTCTCAGAAGTTGTACATGCCTTCCCATCTCCTTCACTGTATTTTTTATTAATATGATGTTAATGCACACATTATATTATATAATATTAAAAATCATTCAAATTTAATAAAAAAATTGATATTATCTTATACCTTAATACTTTCTGAACCTCTGGCTGGGATTTAGTTGGTCTTCGCTTAAATTTGAGTATTAACCTTTGTGGTTGTTCTCTAGATTTTATAAATGTATAACTAATGAGTGTCCAGAGCAAAATTCAGTTTGAAGAAATGAATATTTTATGAAAACAAAATGAACATTTAACATAAAAACAGTTATCATGAGTTTTAATAATAAAAAGGACTGAAGAAATGAACAAAAGTTCAAACATTGAAATTATGAATATAGTAGTTGAAATAATTGAAGATTTCTAAACCAAACTTAGTATATCAGAGTAAACGAACATTTTATTAAAAAGAATTGAATATTTTAGCAAAATAAATTGAACATTTTTCGCAGATGAGTGTAGATTTAAAATTTTACTGTAGAAAAATTGAATATTAGTACAAAGAACATTTCCATTATGAATATAATACTAGAAATAATTCATAGTATATTCCAAAACAAAACTCTGTAACAAAATATATTCCAGAAAAAAAATTGAACATTTTATAAAAAGAAAATGAACTATCAAAATATATTGAATATTTTATAAAAAGAAAATGAATATTTTATCAAAATATATTGAACATTTTGGAGACAGACAGTTACCATGATTTCTGGATTTAGTTTTTGGACATATGAATGAACAAATGTTCAAATTATTTTAATTATATATATAACATTCGAAATAATTCAGTATTCCTAAAGAAAATCTCAGTAGACCAAAAAGGATATCCAGTTTGGAATATATGATCATTTTCCAAAAAGATATTGAATATTCTGCTATAATCAATTGAACATTTTGCATAAGATAGTTATCATGAGTTCTCAAGACTTAATTTATTTTACAGAGGAATGAACAAAACTCAGTGGACCAAAATGAATATCTAGCTTAAACAATATGAACATTTTACACATAAATTGAACATCTAACATAAGATTAGAAAAACTCAACAAAAGTTCATCACATTTACATTATTATAATAATATTTAAATTAATTGACATTCCCAATCCAAATTTTAATCATCAATAAGATTATTGTTAAATCTCTATGAATATGAACAATGTATCATTAATTTGTATTTGTATTGTATCAAATGTCAAAAACGGCACATTCGCAAATTAAATAGAAATAGATATTCAAAAACATAAAAATTACTTACTGGAATGTGTCTATTTGCTTTTCAGCTTCAATTTCCTTCTCAATTTCGTATTTTCCAGTTCTGTGATAAAAAAACCAATAGTTAGGGTTTGGTTAAATCATCACGCAACGAAAATGAACATTAAATTAAAAACGATTGAACATTAACATAAAATTGATTGAACATATGTAAATTAAAATGAATTTATCTACGAAAACTTAAAATAACTTACTCCTTCATGTCTGGTTGCTTTGCATTCCCGATTTTTTGCTCTTCACTAGATCTTCCAGTCCTATAGCCAAAAAATCAGAAGTTAGGGTTTGCTAACATCATAAACCAAAAAATTGACCATTATAATGAAATTATTTGAACATTATAAAGAAAAATACTGAAAATAACTGAATTAAACAAATATTTAAGTAATAAAACAGTTGCATGTTCGAAATCTGAAATTAAATTACATACGTTTCCTTTTTTTCTTTCGGCATCTTCGTTTTTCTGAAATAGAACGAAAATAAGCAAAATTAGATTTCATTTTAGTTCGAAAATAAAATCGAAACATCAGAATCAATTGTAATTACTTACTTTTTGCTTTTCGGTGGATTTTGAAGCTTGTTCATGTCAATTGCGTCACGAACATCCATTTTTCTCTTTTTTTTCAGTAAAAAGAAGTCACAGATTTCTTCTCTTGATATTTTGTGGAAATTCAGCTTTAATAATGAAGATTAGTAGCGGTTTGAAGAGAGAGAAAGTTGATTGAGGTGGTTGCAGGAAGTTTAATGGCGGTTTTAAGAGAGAGAAAACAACGAAGTAGAAGAGTGGGCAGAGGAGAGAGAAAATTTTTTGCGTGCTGAGAATTTGAAATGTTTTCGAAATGATTTTTCTCTTTTTTTTTTGTATTTATAGGCGATTCTTGCGCGAAATTTATTCCCATCACGTGCCACAATATTTACTTACCCGCGCGTGGGTTCCACGCGCCTAACAATGGCAGGGGGTACAGCCAAGTTGGCTGTACCTGGGTATTTTACCCAAAACGACGCTGCGCGTCGTTTTGGGCAGGGGGTACAGCCATCTTGGCTGTACCTGGGTATAGCAATTAGGGATATGAGAATACTGGGCTTAAAAACACACAAGAGTAATTGTATAAGTCACCAAAAAGGTCCAAAATACACGAAAGCAAATTAAAACAAAATTAAAATAAAATTAAAAAACAAAAAATCCTTGTCCTCAGTAAACTGTTGTTCCCAAAAACCTGAAACCGCCGGGAATGAGTTGCTGATGAGATTCCCCCTCCTCCGCCGCAACTACCATCACCCCCAACTGCCAAAACTGTCATTCATGGCTTCTAACACTACTCAAGACCCAAGACCACCACCGCCGCCGCCGTCCCAAGAAGAAAACCTTGACGACCTCATCTGTTCGTCCGGCACAACACTTCCTGAAGGGAGAGAAGAGAAGGCGAATGAAAACGGAAACACTTTGGGTCAGCCAAATGGGTACTTAAGCGGGGAGGCCCGAATAGAGAGGGCTTGGGCCCACTGGAAGAAATTAGGTCGGCCTAAATTGATAGTTGCTCCCATGGTGGATTGTTCTGAGCTTCCTTTTAGGATGCTTTGTCGCAAGTATGGTGCACAGGGTGCTTATACGCCAATGTTGCATTCTAGAATCTTCTCTGAGACTGAGAAGTATCGCTCTGCTGAGTTCACCACCTGCCAGGTTTTTCTTCCTCCATCCTTACTAAAATTAGGGTTTTAATGAATTGTTGAAAGTCTTTCTTACTTGATTTAATGCTATTTATGAATTAGGGCTTTACTTGTTTCATTGCGTAATTGAAGTAGTTTAATTTACCATCGAAGCATTTGTTGTTGTTTGCAAATTTGTTCAATTTTTGATTTGCTGCCTGATTGAAATTATTCAACTCCACACGAGTGCTAGCTGTCCGAAGGAAAGGGGGATTTGTTTTTTCGGGTGATTCGGGGAAGAATTAGTTCTTTTCGATGTAAAAGACTACTTGAAAGTTGAATAATAGGTGAATTATAGAACGACATCCAAAGTATAATTGGTAGGGTTGAGCAAAAGCTTTGCTAGTTTGCTCAATGGTTTTGAGGATGATTTAGAAAGTTAAGCAAGGAATTATTTTTAAGAAATGATGGGGAACATTAAATGGGCCTGCCTTGCTTGTTGTAAACTATGTGACTTTGAGCACTTACGGCACGTTTGGTAGCCGGTAATAAACGGTGGGTATGGGAACAAATCTAAGTATCATCTGGCAAGAAAATAACATCATGATGTCCATGTTAATGAAATTTTGTTTCAAACTTGGTGTTTTTCTTCATAAATTTACATCCTTACCTAATACCACTCCCCAAATGGTAATGGATGGTAATGGAACTTTATAAAAAAAAAGAGATAATTTTGAGTGAATTAGCATTACCATGGGAATGGATATTGATTTTCCTTGCAAATTTACAAACAAATCCCATTGACACCATTTATGGCCGGCTACGGGTCGTTAGGGGTCTCATTGATTTGCCTTCGGTACTCGGCTGGTATGCGGTGTTTATTTGGATTAGCAGCTGATATTTGGTTTATATGTTGCTTAACTAGGAATATCAACCGGCAAGGCGCCTAAGTTTTGAGAAATTTGAGATATATACCACTGAACCCCCCCCCCCCCTGGTTTGACCTACAAGCAAATGCCAGAATCTAGCGCGTAGTACCATTATTTGGTTTGATAATTAATTCTTCGTGCCTTAACTGGCGTTGCTTCCTTGGTCTATTTCAAATTTCATAAAAGAATTATGATTTCTAAGGTAGGATCTAACCAAGTACACTTTCAGAGAGAAAACTTTTGGTCGAGTTTGTACTTGTTTTACTGACATATTGCTGTATCAGTGATGTAATGTAGTATGCATGAACTTTGCTTGTGTTGATTCGTTTCACTTCTTCTATTTGTCGTCTGGTTTATAAGATCATCATTGTGTCGCAATAGTACGTCTCCATGATTTTATTTTGCTAGGAGGTAGCTTTATATACTTCTATTTTGCTGGTCATGTCCTTGATGTAGGCAGAAAAGCTTCGATCACCTTAAGAATTTGGACAATTGTTTTTGGATTTTTCGGATGAAACCACCTTTTAAAGTTACCACTTTTGAAATAACCACCTTTTAAGTTCTTTTTTTAAATAACCACCTTAAACTTTCGCCACTCAATTTTAACTTCCGTCAAAACTGCCGTTAGTGGGGCCCACATCCAACGATTCTTTTAACTTTCCCTCCTTTCTTCCTCCAATTCACCTGTTCCTCCATTAACAAACCTTGCTCATTTTTTTTCTCTCCAAATTCTCCCAATTTAATCAATTTCTCTTCCAATTTTCCAAGTAATTTTAATTAACTAACAAATTATAAAGTGGTAAAAAATAATTTTTGATTTTTTTGGGTGGTAAAAAACAATTTATCCTAAGAATTTTAGAATTACATAGTAGTTGATATAGACAGAAAACACCATATGCCATCCTTAGTACCTTCTAAATAGGTTTCCTTTCACTTAAATTACTATCTATATTTGCAAACAACTACCGGATCATCGACCTCCCATCTTAAACACTTTCACAGTCATAGACTAGTAAACTTTATGTTTCTTTCATGAAGTATCAAAGGGATTACATGAGTCCTTGTTTTCAAATGTCAGTTTCATTGTAGTAGTTGATATAGACAGAAAACACCATATGCCATCCTTAGTACCTTTCTAAATAGGTTTCCTTTCACTTAAATTACTATCTATATTTGCTAACAACTACCGGATCATCGACCTCCCATCTTAAACACTTTCACAGTCATAGACTAGTAAACTTTATGTTTCTTTCATGAAATATCAAAGGGATTACATGAGTCCTTGTTTTCAAATGTCAGTTTCATTCTTTAGCTGATGTGCATTTGGGAATACGTACAGGAGGACCGGCCGTTGTTTGTCCAGTTCTGTGCAAATGATCCAGATGTTTTACTTGAAGCAGCTCGAATGGTGGAACCATTTTGTGACTACGTTGATATCAATTTGGGGTATGAATTGTTGACTGACCATTGCTGAGTTTATTTAGATCTGAAGGAATAATTGTTTTGTGTCTTGTACGGTTGTATCTACACATCCGTCAGTTGGTTAGAGCGTATTTTTGTTTTTGTTTTTTATAATTTTTTTAGTCCTTTTTAAGTACTAGTTTGTTTCCAACTACTCCGTATATTGCATTATGCGGTTGATAAGTGCCATCACAATTTGGTAACATTAATAGTTCCACTTTGAAGAATTTAGTAATGAGACTTAACATGTACTCCCTCCGTCCTTAAAAGATTGCTCCATACCATTTTTTTCACGTTATTAAGATAGAATGCTAAATGAAAGCATGTGGGTTGGTAGTTTTGTCTTTTTGCTAATTTAAATGGTATGGGGCATACTAAAGGGACGGACTGAAAAGGAAATTGGGGCAATCTTTTAGGGACAGAGGGAGTATTAGTGTTATTTCCTTGATGTAACATCATTATGTGATCTGTATGCAGCTGTCCTCAGCGTATTGCTCGAAGAGGTAATTATGGAGCCTTTTTGATGGAGAAGCTCCCTATTGTTAAATCTTTAGTGGAAAAACTGGCTCAAAACCTCGAGGTACCCGTTTCTTGCAAAATCAGAATCTTCCCAAATCTACAAGATACAATTAACTATGCAAAAATGTTGGAGGAAGCCGGGTGCTCTCTTCTAGCTGTTCATGGCCGAACTAGAGATCAGAAGGACCAAAGGAAAATTCGGGCCGACTGGAGTGCTATTAGGGAGGTTAAAAATGCAGTCAGGATTCCAGTTCTTGCAAATGGGAACATTAGACACATAGATGATGTTCACAGCTGTTTGGAGGCAACTGGTGCAGAAGGGGTACTCTCAGCTGATGCTCTCCTTGAAAACCCAGCCCTCTTTGCTGGGTTTCGGACCCCTGAATGGGTAGATGAAGGTGAAGAAAGTTGTAAAGACGGAAATATAGACCAAGCAGATCTGCTAGTTGAATATTTAAGACTTTGTGAAAAGTACCCCGTGCCATGGAGAATTGTTCGGGCCCACGTCCACAAGATGCTCGGGGAGTGGTTTCGGTTGCAACCGGAAGTGAGAGAAGATCTAAATGCACAATCGACACTTACATTTGAGTTCCTCTATGGCTTGGTGGATCGGCTTAGAGAGCAAGGTGTTAAGATTCCGCTTTATTTGAAGGACAGTACTAATACCGTAACACGTGATCCAAATTCATCATAAAATTCAAGGTGCGTATTTATTTTTTAAAGAGTATACTATTCATCTTCATCATACAATGTGGCCTAGGAAGAAGAACACGGAGCCTCCATTGTTTTTTGTGTAACATTAGTTTACAACAGTCAGTACTGGGAACACATATTCACCCGATAAGATTTTCTTGCATTGCTTGATGTATCTAACCAAAACATTGATTTCCTACTTGCAAATGTATAATCATATGAGATTGTTTTTGTTTAAGATTCCAGCAAACTATACATGCATTCATAATTCATAGTATTTCATATCATTCCATCATATTATGAAATTTGTGTGATGAGGTGGACCATGGTTTTATTAGGCAGGCAGTTGGCCCGAAGGGGTTTTGCTTTGGGCATACTAAGCCCATTCTTGACATTCATGTCAACTAACTCATGACCCGGTCTTTTCCACTCAAAACACTGTAGTAGTGACCCCAACGTAAGCCCAACCATCCGCATAGCCATGCCCTCTCCAGGGCAAGCTCTCCTTCCTAACCCAAAAGGCATGAATTTATACTTTATCTGCTCGTCATCCTTCTCCACCCCTTCAAACCTCTCGGGCCTGAACTCTTCAGGCTCGGCCCAGTAGTCTGGGCTGTTATGAATAGCCCAAACATTCACCAATAGCATAGTGCCACGTGGAATTGTATATCCCCCGACCACACACATCTTTGATGACTCGTGAGGGACTAGAAGTGGAGCTGCAGGGTATAACCTTAGAGTCTCGTATACAATGCAACGTAAATAAGGTAAATAGCTCAAATCTGATTCTTCAATAAGTCGATCATATCCTACTTGTGAAGCAATCTCATGTTGTGCTTTCTTGAGAATCAGTGGGTTGTTGAGCATTAGTGATAACGCCCACTCGATAGTCCCTGCTGAAGTGTCCGTTCCCGCCAATAGCAATACCTAATTCACCATCAAAATGCTTTTAATTAGCCTTAGTTTAGTTTGGAAGGTGGATTAAGCACCTTTTTTAAAGGGAGCAATAAGATAGATTAGATGTGCTAAATGGACCTATACTTTAAAAAACTTTAGTCATGAGATGATTGCCAAAGTCCTAGAGTTTTGTCAGCTGTTTAAGATATTGCTCAATTTTTAGCGTTTTTATCTTTTAGTTTTATATGTTGCCTGTAGGCTGTAGCTATATTCTCTTTGTTGATAATGCAAGGCTTACGGCTGAGGAAGCAGAGCTACCGGCCCGAGGCTAATCATCATCATGTGGGCTCCGTTTTATTCGACTTATTTTATCTAAACTTATATTTTCCGAACTTGTCTGAACTTATCTGAACTTGTTTATCTGAAAAAAAAACTTGTTTGTGAAAATGTCTGAAAAAAACTCATCTTATTTAAACTTATCTAATCTTATATGAACTTATTTTGTCTTGAAATAAGTTAAAATAAGTAGAACACAACAGAGCCTGAATGTGACATTTGGATCTAATTCATTACTTATTGAAGTGAAATTTTGCTCTAATTTAAAAGCAGGATAGGCAGTCATTTGTATGTCATCTTTTTATTTTTATTTTATAGATATGTCTGCATTATTTTTTTCTTATGATACCCTGTTTCCCTTTCTTCATAGAAGCTCTTAGAAATAATGTGAAAAATCGCAGAAACTTCGTAGTTTTAGAAGTTAGTTTAACAAGCCTAGTTTTACACTCGTAGTTTCCGGGACCCGGTGTCGGGATCTCCCAAAATTTTGGCCAAATTCGGAGATTCCGGGATCATTTCAGAAAAGCGAACATGAGAGAAAAGAGAAAGCAGGAAGGGAACTAACTTGTAGAAGGCCTTTGATCATTTCATCACTGTAAAACTCAGGCTCCGACTTCTGCAATGACCACAAAACCTGAATTAATGTCTTCTTCAACCCATTCGATTTTGAACTAAAAGATAGTTTGTTTTTCTCTAGCAAATCATCCAGAAACTTCTCCTTCTCTTCAACCAAACCCCTGAATTTCTCCTTCAATCTCCACTTCACCCCAAAAAACCTCAACCATGGAAACACATCAACAATGGTGGAACTCCCTTCAACCCTCATTATCTCCTCCACTACCGCCCTAAACCTCTTCGCTTCCTCTCCTTTATACCCTTCCTTTGCCAAAACCCTCATCATTACTTTCTGAGTCATCCCAAACAGAGCCTCCCCGATTTCCACTGTTCCATTTTCTCTCTCCGATTCTTGACTGATCCCTCTAACCAGGGACTTCACCTCCTCTGATCGTATTCCCGAGGAGAGTTGCAGTGAAGGGAGAGAGAATATATGGACGGTGGAGATTCGCCGTAGATTTCGCCATAGATTTCCGTAGGGTGCCCATATTAGAGTTTTGCAATTATACCCGAATATATCACCGGTTAGAAGGCGGGGGCGGTTGGCAAAAACGACGTCGTTTTGACGCAGGCACTCATCGGCCGCCAATGGTGAGCTGACGTGGAGTACCCGTCGTTGTCCAAAGTAGAGGAGAGTAACCGGGCCCACCCTATCAGAGGTTTTTGATAAAGTTCGATGTAGTGGGTCTTTGAGGTGGTGGAGGTGGCCGAGAATGGGGAACGAAAACGGGCTAGGTGGGAGGTTTCGGAATTTACGCACCACATGTCCGATGAAATGGGAGGCCGCCATTAAAATGGTAATGGAGAGTATTATGAGGAAAATGGTCATCATGTTTTGTGGATTGTGGAAGAAAATGGAGATTAGTGGTGATGTTTTTAGAATTTAGTGTTTCTTGTTTAGGTGTAAGTCGTAAGTGGAGGATGATGTAGCTAGAAAGTCTTCAAATCTTCAATGGCCGTGGGTGCAAGTCGGCAAATTAGGAGAGCTTTTAGTCTTGTTTAATCGATAATTTGTAGTTTACAATGTTAAATTTCTTGATTTGGTTTGAGTTTCTTATTATTGTGTGGAACCTGTTGAAGTTTAAACTATTGCGAGTTGCATTCACTATATTATACACGGATAGTACAATGAGTTGAACCGGTAGTGGCTTGATTTATGGAAGATTGTTGGGGTTTTCTATGTTGTGCGTATGGGTGTTAACTCGAAGCTTGTGAGCTCAGGCTCGGCTCGAGCTCAAAGCTCGTCTAGCCTGGGAAATTGGGCTCGAGTTCGAAACATTAAATCTGAGCTCAATTCGGCTCGAAGCCCGATAGACTCGTTCGAGGTTGATTATCAAGATTCAAATGTTTAATTAAAAACATGTTTATCAAATTTACCAGGTTTTATATGTTCAAACTAAAAATCTGGTACGTATTAAAAATTAATGATGCAAAAAAATATTTATATAACATACATGCAATTAAAAAGAGTCCGAACTTGTTCACGAGCTTTAGAGCCAAGTCATTGATCGCTCAGACTTGGCTCGTTAAGATCTCGAGTCGAGCCTGCTCGAGGCGAGAGTTAAGTTAACCGAGCTTTGTCGAGCTGAGCATCGAGTAGTTTGGTGAACAAACTCGACTTGTTAACACCCCCAGTTGTGCCCCTATGTTATTGAATTTTCTAAGTTGTACCCGTTATTTTGAAAAGTTATACGTGGTACCCCTCAGATGCAATTATTTTATGCACCATAGCCTTTTTCTCAACTCGATGTTTAGTAATAGTATTAGTTGGTTAGTACTACTCCATTTCATAAAGTTCTTTACAATTACTATTTGCATGGATTCTAATGCAATATTTAAATACTAATATATCCAATTCGTCATTCATCATTACCCCATTGCGAAGAGGTATTAATATATCCAATTTATATGTGAAAAAATTATAAAAAGTTGATATTCTGAAAAATACATAACATGACCAATCTAAGATCTTACATGTAACGTTTTGATGTACATAATAGTGAGAAATTACGGTCAAAGTTTCCATAATCTGGACACATATTCCAAAGCGTAAAGAACTTTCAGAAACGAAAATAGTATTGATTATTATATCTCCTCTATTGCCACATGATGGGAGTAGAGTGCTATGATGGTGTATTTTCGAGCCGCCATACCAATACTAAGATTAACTTTTTTAACTTCCATCATATTGGATCATTATATACAGTATTGTTTGTTCAATTGATAAAGTTGAGGGGTATACATGAAACTTTTTAAAACATTGGGTACAATAATTCCAAAATTGTTTCCTCATCTTCTCATTTTGGAAGAATACTTTTCTTTTCAATCCTGAAAACATACATTCTTTTGTCAAGGCATTTCCCCCACAAGGCCACAACGGCAACAGTCAGTAGGTTAAGCTCAAGCTCGAGCTTGGCTTATCTAGGTTAAGCTCGCAACAACCCAAAAGAAGCTCAAATATCAAGCATTTTATGGAATCGAATTTTCGTTGCCATTAGAAGAAACCTCAAGTGCTTTCCATTTATGGAGTCGGGTAATCAGAAAGAGCGAACTAGATTGAATGACGAGGCCGCAGATTAAGCCAATCCAAAGACCCTAAACCACAAGTTTGTGACAAAAAGAACAAGAAGAGGAACCATTGTTAGGAAATATTCAATGTGGTAAACCATAACCATGAAGATTGTGTTATTACCTTGGCATACAAATGAAGCTTGAAGGCAACTATACATGCAATGGGCATACCAATGAGATAAAATGTTCCCAAATTTACGAACATTGCTAAATGCTGCCAACCACATCCCCTGCATACCCCTGTTTCATGCCAAAAAAATCAGCAAAAAAATGATGAATAAACAAGGGAGTTAAAGCTTTGGTTGGTTTGGCTTAAAACGTTTTCAGTGAAAAATGTATGAAAAATCAATTTTTTTAAGGAGAAGCACAATTTCAAGCTAGCCCTCGTTCGTTTGATTCCTTGCAAGAAAATTCAAAGAAAGAGAAAAATGGAAAAAGATGGATGAAAAGTGATGAGAAGAAGGAAAAGGGAGGTAAGGATGAGAAATAGAAAATTGGTTTCCCTTTCTTTCAAATGGAAAAAAAAATGAAAAAGGTCTTTTCACATTTGCGGGAGTTATGAAAAATTGTTTTCCATTCCCCTGTCAAAACAAACAACATAAAATGATTGAAAATGAGGAAATCGTTTTCTGTGAAAAGGTTTAACGTCAAACCAAACACTCCCTACGAGGAAAAAATGACACTGGAATAATTTGATAATTACAAGACCTGATAATATGCCTTGAATCGAGTCCAAGAATATTGAAATACAGAGTAGAGGAGTCATAGAAGCAAATGCTTTGATTATACTAGCATCTCCACTGAAGAAGCCTGCCCAAATATCATGCCCCAAACCTAAAGCAAGAATAACAACAGCTGCTAGGAGAATTGACAACTTTAATGTTACACACATTGCAACCTTTGCTTGATTCACTTGTCCAGCTCCGAGTTCATTTGAAACTCTTGTACTATATCATCACAAGTTTTTAACGTTTAAGGATTGTGATCAAAGAAAATAAACCTTGACAAAATAAAGATCATGTATTTATGCTGCCATAATAATAATACCTTGCTGCAGCACTCAAGCCGTAAGTAACCATATAAGCAATTGTTTCTGTATTTACGCTGTTAATTAAGAGGAAGGTGCGTGATTAGCGTATTTATCAAATGTATTGTTTGGTTGACTGTAGAAAGTAAAGTTCTTGGAAATGAGATTTTCCCATGTATTGACATTTTTTACTCCTAGGAAGTAAGAAATGTTATGAAGTTCAACTTACCTAAGGGGACTAGGTAACAACGTCACAATATTCCACTTCTTAGGAAGTTACACTTTTCATGTCAACCAAACAACACCAAAGATTCTTTCGCAAAAAAGTCGAGAAAAAGAGAAGAAAGGAATTGATCCTACCAGATTGCAATGAGAGAAGTAGTTGTTTTGGAATTTGGCATGAGACCAGCCAATAACACCAAAATTTCAAATGCCCAGAACTCCAAACTGAGGAAAAACAAGCACTAAGTAAGGGTCTATTTTTATTCACCTGATTTTCACTTATTTTACTTGAACTTAAATGGAATTATCTGAACTTATTTGAGTTATAACTTACATTTGGGTAACTCTTATTTTTCCTGAACTTATCTTATCTGAATTTATTTTTTCTAAAATAAAGTGAACGGAACAGAGCTTTCCAATAGAATAAGACATTAAAAATGATAGTGTCAAGTTGTGGCAAAACTAAAGGAAATGTACTTACCAAACCATAGCAGCAGAAGGCAATGCCAACTTCAAGTTGGCAAAGACATGAAGGAATGATTCCTTTGATAACCCTTTCCATGTATGCTCGAATTTTTTCGAGCAACTCACGTAAATCATCAAAAGTATAACCGATAACCAAAACGTGAGTGAAGTAGCCAATGCCGCGCCTTTATAACCAAAGGTCGTGAAATGAACCAGCAAATAGTTAAGGCCACAATGCAAGAGCAATGGAACAAGTGAGAATATAACTAAGGGAAAAACAACAGACTGTGTTTGGAGGAATCTTAATATGTTTTGTAAAAGGCCAAATGCAAAAATTCCTGGTATTAGAAATCTAATGTAAAGTGCTGCTTCTTTTGAAATATCTGGGTTTTGATGGAGTAAGTTTAAAATAGGTTCTGTAAACCACCATAATACGGATATTAAAACAGAGAACACGAATGAAATTAAGCATGATGCTTGGAGATAAATCCCTAGCATTTTGTGCATGTTTGCACCAAACCCCTGCCCACATAATGTCTCAAGTGCACCACTCAGCCCAACCTACAATGACAAAAGTTGACAAATTGTAACTAGGGAAGGTATAAGTAGTCTGTAGTAAAAGACTATAAGAGGGCATTTGGTTCGCATAGTGGTTGGTATGAGTTTGAAATCAGGAATGAAACTGCGATGGTATGGTGTTGGAACTTGATTACTAATACTATATGTTTGGCTATATCTGAGAATGAATATTTTGCTTTTATTTGATAACTAGAAGTTTGATATGAGCCATACTCATCTCCCCCGCTGGGTTTCTAACGTACCTTGTGAGTTTGAGGTATAAATTTAGGAAATAAAGTTTTCTAAACCAAACAAAAGGTATAAATTTTGTCACTTCATCTCATGCCAACAATCCGCGAACCAAACACCCTTAAGATTACATGATAAAGATGTACTACCTCAATTTCAAAATGATATTTATACTTTTCGTTTTAGTCCGTTTCGTAATGTTATTTACACTTTGCTTTATTCAATTATTGGACATGGAAAATTACTATCTTACCCTACAATTTTTATAACTTTCGACTCACTTTTTCTTACTTTATTTATTGTTTTATTACATCTAATCACCTTTTTACCTATCTACCATACTTTATCGACATTTTATTATATCCACTCAGTCAGTCACCTTTTTACACACTTTTCCTACTTGGTGTTAATATATGTGCAAATAGTAACCGTAAAAATCATTTTGAAACGGAGGTAATACATAATAGAGCCCTAATAAGTATTAAGTTAGTTGAATGGAATAAAAGAGAGGAAACTGACCATGAAAGCAAAACCAGTGACAATAGCCCAAGAATTGGCAAGAGTAGAGCCAGCTAGTTGTAGTTGGCCAAGATGACCGGCGAACATAACTGAGACCATTGAAATTAGATTGTAGAAGACATTGGTCATTATCATTGGCAGTGAGAACAATATTTGCTCCTTGGCTTCCTTCACATTCACAACCTTCTCCAACCATTTCCTTCCATTTCCTCTCATCCGGCCGCCCTTCTTATGCTAAAGCCGCTTTGACTAGTGATCCGCCGGGATTGTAATGCTAGTGGACAGCGTGCTTAGAGCTTGGAAATAAACAACGCGTGACACCACACTACTGATAGCACATAACAACAACTTAACTATTATCATATAGAGACCATGTTAATGTGAAATCATTCTATATATAACCAGAATAAGATAGATAGATAGATAGATAGATAGATAGATAGACAGATGTCTGGTTGGTAGCATCTCCATCTTACACTTCAAGTGGACTAGAGCTAGGTGCACTAGATAGATGTCGGATTGGGAGCACCTCCATCTTACACTTCAAGTGGAAGAGAGGTAGGTGTACCGAAAGGATTGTTTTTTATTTTTTCTATTTTTTCTCATTTGCATTTGGAGAGTATGATTTTGAAATCACCAAATGAGCCCAAAAAGTCTACTTTTGATGTACACCTTACTCCAGATACATGTGAATGCAATAAAGAAGTTACGAGATACTCCCTCCGTCCCTTAATACTTGCACCGCTTTTCTTTTCGGGCCGTCCCTTAATACTTGCACTGCTTCTATAAATGAAAATCTTTACCAATATTATATTATTTCTCACACTTACCTACTACCCCACCTACACCTCTATTCCCTACAAAAAATCATTTAAAAAATGCGAGTATTAAGGGACGGAGGGAGTACATGTGAATGCAATAAAGAAGTTACGGAGTATGATAATTAACGTACGAAGGTTTTTCAACGGCTACAATAAAATTGTAGTCATAATAAGTCTGTTCATATTAACCGTCAAATTCCAATGAATAATCTCAACCATTCTTAGGTTTTGCTCCTGAAAATTAAAAATTATACTTATTAAACCTCCCCTCGTCAAATGTGAATCTGATATTCTATTTCTGATCATCCTACAAATTAATTGTGGATGTAAAGATAATCATGTCTGTATTAATAAAGAAAACCTCATTCAATTTCCCCTCTTCAATAAAGAAAACCTTCCAAGATTCAATTGATTGTTGGTGAACTCTATGAATGACCAAAATTAAATATTAAAATATACAGTATGGATTGGAAATGATTACCATGGCTACAATTTTAATGTAACTATTATATAATTATCCATTAACATAATATAGGGCATAGTATGAATTGATTGTTTCGTTCTTTTAACATTATTTCCGAAAATCGTTCTATAATAATAATAATGAGCAGAAACAAGTAAACCACTTTATATATACTACTGTTTCCACACAAAAACTTTACATATAAAAAGACGTAATGTGGAAAAAAATATACATACAGGAAAATTAAAATAATTACCACAAATGTATCGGGAATCGAGCAACGAGGTCGATGTAGAGATGAAGGGAAATGATTGGTTTTCTGATTGCAACTGAGTATTGAGATGATATACTTGGTTAGTTGGTTGGAGGAGTTACTTTTATTTCGTTTGCTGATGAAGATCACACAACCTACTTGATAGATTGGGCCACATGAACCCAAAAAAAAAGGGCCCAACATTAACGGTGGAGAAGGAAAAATTAAAGTGTTGTTAAACGTGGAATATTAATTTTTTTAACACAACATAAAATGAACATTGCACTTGGACTTGTTCGGTATCACTGTCAGTTTCTAGTTTTTGGGGTTTTTTTGATTTTAAAAGTTATGTGATTTAGATTGAATCATGAACTTAAAAAATAGTCATACTTATAATAATCATATTGATTTTGAAAACTGACAACAAAAAACTGAAAACTAATTAGGAGAGCTTTTAGTCTTGTTTAATCGATAATTTGCAGTTTACAATGTTAAATTTCTTTTGAGTTTCTTATTATTGTGTGGAACCTGTGGAAGTTTAAACTATTGCGAGTTGCATTCACTTTATACACGGCTAGTACAATGAGTTGAACCGGTAGTTGGTTGCTTGATTTATGGAAGATTGTTGGGTTTTTCTATGTTGTGCCTAGGGGTGTTAACTCGAAGCTCGTGAGCTCAGGGTTGGCTCGAGCTCGAGCTCAAAGCTCGTCTAGTCTGGGAAATTGGGTTTGATCTCGATTCGGCTCGAAACTTGATAGGCGCGTTCGAAGTTGATTATCAAATATTTAATTAAAAAAATATGTTTTTCAATTTTCCAGGTTTTATATGTTAAAAATAAATATCTATTAAAAATTAATTGATGCGTTATAAAAAATAAATGTATTAAAAAGAATTCGGCCTTGTTTACGAGCTTTCGAGCCAAGTCATTGATAGCTCAGGCTTGACTCGTTAAGATCTCGAGTCGAGCCTGTCGAGGCGAGACTTGACCGAGTTTGTCGAGTTGAGCATCAAGTAGTTGGTGAGCAGGCTCGACTTGTTAACATCCCTAGTTGCGCCCCTCTTTTATTGAGTTTTCTAAGTTGTACCCATTATTTTGAAAAGTAATACGTCGTATTCCACAGATGCAATTATTTTATGCACCATAACCTTTCTCTCAACTTTGATGTTTAGTAATTGTATTAGTTAGTTAGTATTGGTGTATTTTCGAGCCGCCATACCGGTACTAAGATTAACTTTTTTAACATTTCATCATATTGGATCATTATATAGAGGAATTTTTGGATAAAACCACCTTTTAAAGTTCAACTTTTTGAAATAACCACCTTATATGTTATTTTTTTAAAAAACCACCTTAAACTTCCAAAGTTTAAGAAATCACCACCTTCTGTTAACTTCCGTCAAATGTTCCGTTAACATCTGAATGTTTGGCCATTGGATGTGGGCCCCACTGACGGAATATTTGACGGAAGTTAACAGAAGGTGGTGATTTCTTAAACTTTGGAAGTTTAAGGTGGTTTTTTTTTTAAAAAAAACATATAAGGTGGTTATTTCAAAAAGTTGAACTTTAAAAGGTGATTTTATCCAAAAAATCCTTATATAGAATACTGTTTTTTCAATTGATGTAGTTGAGAGGTATACATGAAACTTTAAAACAATGGGTGCAACTTAGAAAAAACAATAATACAAAAATTGTTTCTTCATCTTCTCATTTTGGTGAATACTTTTCTTTCCAATCCTACTTTGCATACCTTCTTTTGTCAATGCATTTCTCCCACAACGGCAACAGTCAGTAGAGTTAGCTGAGCTCAAGCTTGGCTTATCTAGGTTAAGCTCGCAACAACTCAAAAGAAGCTCAAATATGAAATATCAAGCATTTTATTTTTATGGAACTGAATTTTCATTGCTAATAGGAGAAACCTCAAGTGTTGTCCATTTATGGAGTCGTGTAATCAGAAAGAGCGAACTAGATTGAATGGCGAGGCCGCAGATTAATAAGCCAACCCAAAGACCCTAAACCACAAGTTTGTGACAAAAAGAAAAAGAAGAGGAACCTGGAACCATTGTTAAGTTAGTTTAAGGCAAATTTGTCAAAAACTACCTTATAGAATATGATTTTTGTGAAAAACTACCTTATAAAAAAAATATTGTAATAAACTACCTTATAAAAATGTTATGTTGTAGGATACTACCTTTGGCCGGATTATGAGCATTAATTCAAAATTACGACGTTGACTTTACTAGGTGCATCTTACGCGACATCTAACGGGAAAGATGTAATTAAATGGCACGTGACATATATATGGTAAAGTCAATCCTGGAATATCGATCAAACGTTCGTAATTCGGAAAAATGTAGTATCTTACTACATAAATTTTTTATAAGGTAGTTAATTGCAACATTTTTTTTATAAGGTAGTTTTTTACAAATAATTAATTTTATAAGGTAGTTTTTGACAAATTTGCCTTAGTTTAATATGGAATAAAAGAGAGGAAAGCTGACCATGAAAGCAATACCAGTGATAGCAGCCCAAGAATTGGCAAGAGTAGAGCCAGCTAGTTGTAGTTGGCCAAGATGACCGGCGAACATAACTGAGACCATTGGAATCAGATTGTAGAAGACATTGGTCATTATCATTGGCGGTGAGAACAATATTTGCTCCGCACTTCTTTTACCAAAGAGAAGGAAAAACTTCACATAAAAAAATAAAATGTAAAAAAATGTATATGTATATATATATAGAGCAAAATTAAAACAATTACCACAAATGTCAACAAGGTGGATGTAGAGATAAAGGGAAATGGTTGGTTGGTTGGTTGGTTGGAAGAAAGAAAAAGATTGTATCCTTTTGCTGGAGAATGGAGTTACGTTTATTTCGTTTGCTGTTGAAGATCACGCAACCCATTTGGCAGACCTGGGCTACATGCCCACATGTACAAAAAATAAAAGGGCCCAACTAGAGCTGTCAAATCTCAACCCGAACCGTTGAACCCGCTGGGTTAATCCGATTCGTTAAGAACCCGAACTGTTAATAGACCGTTAGTTGGAACCCGAAAACTAACCGAACCGATAACAATCAACCCGAACCCGAACCGTCACGAAAATATTAAATCGATTAAGACCCGATACCCGATAACAAACCGTTTGCATCAACCCGAAACCGTTTCTACCCGAACCGAATGAACCCGAAAACCGTTAATGACCCGATTTATTTCAACCCGAACCGTTTCAACCCGGGGAAAACCCGTTCACAACCCGAACTGTTTCTACCCGAACCGTTAACAACCCGAACCGTTTCAACCCGGACCGTTTACAACCCGAACTGTTTCAACCCGAACTGTTTCAACCCGAACCGTTTACAACCCGAACTGTTTACAACCCGTAACCCGTTTATAACCCGTTTAATTCAAACTGTTTATAACCCGCAATATCAAATATGATACAAACATAAGTGTTTCAAGGTTTGACTTTCATATACGTATTTATTTACACTTGAATAACTCTTAAAACAAAACTGTCAAAAAGACCATATGTAAATATGCCATTTCAAATTATAAGTTGTCATTTGTTTACTTTTAATTGGACACTCGATTCATCTATACTTGATGTGACTCGTCATAAATTATATAAACTATTTTAAATTCGAATATTAAAGATTTCAATTCCTACACGTTCTTTTAATTCTAATAATACGGAGTATTGTATTTATGTTAGAAAATAAATACTTTACAATATTATTTTACGACGAGTCTATTATCTCATCGTGAATAGTTATATTGGCGACCAAAATACTCGTCGTAATAATCATTTTGTTAATTATCTAAATTTATATTTGCAACCAGATTTATTATGCGTAGACTATTCGAGGCGTATGCGTTATTTAAATTAAAGGAGTATGCGTTATTTAAATTAAAGGCGTATGCGTTATTTTTTAATTTTGTATTATGTATTTCTTTTCAAGGATTCTAGACACATGGATAATAATATATTACGAAATGAAACAATTCTAAAAAGTGAAATTATACCATAATACAACTTTTGAAACTTAATTTGTAAATTTCCTTCTTCTTTATTGAAATATGTGTTCATTACAAATATCAAAACACCACGAATTAATGAACGTTTTAAGGGAACGAGTCAATAGGAATATATATTCTCCGTATCAACCAACAAATTAAGCTCTGTTTTCCATGGAATCTGATTTGTTTTTCAATTGTATAAAAAGACAGATTTGCAAAAACAGAAAGATTTAATTTTTAAGAACTTTAGACAAAACCATAAGATAAAAATAGCAGAACCATAGACCGGGAAGCCTGAGAAATGCGGCGGATGATTGATTTTTTTTAGGAATACCGATTAAAAAGCTACCGTGATTTCGTTGTTCATTGAACCATATATCTGACCAGTCTCATCCACAACTATGTCTCCAAATCACCTAAACCAATACTCCGATTTCAGAAATTCACCAAAATCAAATAAACATTAAGAACACACAAAATGTGGTTAAAAATTTCATTAAAAAAAACATCACATTACAATAAAACTATAAAATTTAGTTCTCAGGAATTTCAACCTCATCATCAGCAATCTCCTGCTGCAAATCCTTAGAATCTTTGCCATCAACAGTACACCCAACAGAAACACAAGTACCCAGAATATCCTTCACAGTTCCCTTCAATTCCTTGGCCATAAATCTCATGTGAGCTATCAACTAAACAGAAAGCCAATGAACGTCCTATTCCAAATTGGCATTACAAGGAGAAAACAGCAAAGATTCTGGAGAAAGACAATAAATCGAAAAAAAATCACCTTGTAAAGAGGAAGAACCGTGAAAGAGAGAGAGATCTTTGTGAAGGAAATAATGCCCTTGGTCCAAGTATGCATTCTATGTTAAGTCTAATAAATGCGGTTCAGTATTAATTAACAAGTTAATAATTCAGTGAGATCAAGTGAGCTGAATGCCTAGCTAGAGGCCGCTTCAGTTCAAGTGGAATTAATGATATTAATCCACAGCTTACTCTTGACTGAACCCGTAGGGTCACACAAATAGTACGTAAACGGATCAAGTATTTAATGGCATTAAATACTCCATCTATGAATATTCGGAACCGACGGATCTTGGTTTCAGTGGGAGCTAAGATCGTCACAGGCAAGAAATGAATACTCCGGAAACGATGATATTGCCGGAAACGGAAATATGGATCGTATCGGAAATATGAATATTATCCAAGTCGTAGATGTTGCCGGAAACGGAAACATGGTACGTATCGGAAAATATTATTGGAAATGGAAATATTACCAGAATCGGAAATATTGCCGGAAACGGAAATATTGTCAGAATCGGAAATATTACCGGAATCGGAAAATAATTCCGGAAACGGAAATATTAAATATTTGTTCGAAACGGAAATTAATTCCGGAATCGGAAATATTAAATATTGTTCGTATCGGAAATAGATTCCGGAAATGGAAATTTAAACGGAAGCGTATCGTACGAATTAGCATCGGACGAGGCTTGCCGGACGAAGGCCCAGCACGAAGCTGGGGCCATCGCCCAGCAAGCACGCGCGCCACAAGCCCAGCCAAGGCAGCGCCCAGGCCTACCGCAAGGCAGGCCCAGCGCGCGCCAAGGCCACGGATGCGTGGGCCGTGCTGCGCGGGGCTGCTGCTCGCACGCGCATGGGCAGCCCTTGTGGCTGCCGTGTGTGTGTGAGTTTGTGCTCATGCGTGATTCCTGAATCTACAAGAGTCAGTGTATGATTAAATTTCTATTCCTAATTGGATAAATTAATTAAATAGAATTCATGTAGGATTCTAATTCCAATTAATTCGCATCCTACTAGGATTACGATTCCTTTTCCATAACTCTATAAATAAAGGCCTAGGGGTCATAATTTATACACAAGTTTCAAAGTATTCAAAAGTGAGTTTTTGAGAAAAAATTAAAACACATCTTGCTCATAAAAGTGCCGAATTTTCTAGTACCTTAAGGGCGATTCTAGTTGGTCAATCTTAAGGCGGATCCGGACGTGCTGTGGACTATCTACGGAGGGACGACATTTGGAGTCCTAAAAGACTTGTTCTTGTTCGGTTCGGGCGCAGCTAGGGAGGGCACGCAACAAAGAGTATGCATCTAATTATGCTATATGATTATGTGTAAATAATATGATTCCTGGGTTAATGGTTGTTTCCGCATGATTTATGTAAATGTCATATGTATCATAACCTAACAGTGGTATCACGAGCCCCTTATTATTTTCATAATCTAAATTGCATGAACATGGTTAAATATTACAAATTTGCAAGAATTAAAAGGGGTGATTAATTTTCGTAATTGTTAATTAATTGCAAATTGCGTTTATTTAATTATATGTACGCAGTTTTTCGGCAGTTTCTTCATTACTCATCCGAATTGAGTGATTTTTGTGTCAATTCCGCATGTAAAAGGCATTCTAAAATTTTGACAAAAATAGTATTTTTCTGCCGAACCCAGAATTCTCAAATTCGAAGCCTAACTATGACTTTTCGAAGGTTTTAGTTTTTCGAATGCAAAATTTCGTAAATTTAAGATGTTAAATTAAATATTTGCTATTCCTGTTGATAAATCTTGAATTTTTGATTGACCTACTGCATATGTTTAACAAGTTTGAATGCCTAGTCTTGTTAATTATGCAATCTAATTTGTAATTATGATTAATTTGGTGAAAATTAGAATAATTTAGAATTAATTTGATTTTCATAATTAATTGTAATTTAATTAGAAACCTATGATTAAAAACCACCATAAAAATTGTAAATTTACGATAAATTTTAAATTTTTATGACCTAGACTTGAATCCATATCAATCGGAAATCAATTGGATAATAAATTTTCGATTTTTCGCCCTAAAATTATGAAATTAATAATATTTATTAATTTGTCATTAATTTTAAATATAAATTTTAAATTTTTATGCGATTCGTTCAAATAACTTGCACGCACGAAGCAATGGACGCTTCGTGTTACCCTTAAGGGGTGTTGTATAATGCGGGCATGCGACGACGAGCAAGGGAGCTCGTCGCCCGTGCGGCACGAATGCAATGAGCAAGGGCGTAGTGCACGAGCGCAAGGCAGCAGCCCTGCCTTGTGTCGTGTGCCACGAGCAATGAACGTATGGGCATGGGCGAGGGGCGAGCCAAGGCAGTCGCGTGTGGGCAGCAAGCAAGCTGCGCCACAACGCGCGCTGCCTCGCACAAGTGCGCGCAGCCTCGCGCGCAGCGAGCGCAAGCTCGCGTGCCACGAGCGCTGCGCCCAGCACTGCTCGCGCCCCCAGCGAGCGATGGCTCGCGCGCGCAGCGCGCGATGTCGCTCGCCCAGCGAGCGATGTCGCGCCCCAGCGAGCGATGGCTCGCGCGCACAGCGAGCGAGCCAGCGCGCCCAGCGAGCGATCTCGCGCGCGCGCACTGCGAGCGATAGCTCGCGTGCGATGGGGCGCTGTGCGGAGGCTTGCGATAGGATAGCAGCAGCTATGCGACGAGCGCATGAGCTGCGCGCACATGGCCAGCAATGGCTGTGTGCGTGCGACCCATGGGCGTGCAACGCGTAGGGTGTTTGCGTTACGATTAGATCGTTTTGAATGTTTAATTTGAAAATTTCAAGTTCACGTAATTTTAATTAATTTTAAAATTATTAATTTGAATTAATTTCTTGGATTTTAATTTTGAATATTATAATTATAATAAATGGAATTTATTCTAATTATTTTACTAAAATTAAAATCATGAATTAATTTAAATGCGACTGAAATTAAATTAAATTTTTGGATTCAATTATAAATTTATATGAGCTTTAAATTTTAATTAAATTTGTATGTTTCCGGTTAGACTAGAAATACAATTTTATGTTTAAAATTAGTAAAGCATATGAATTTATTGGTTTAAGTGGGAGCGCTTTTTAGTCATAAACTCTTGATTAGGTCTACAAATCCTTAAGGTTAAAACAACTCGATTAGAATTAATAAGGACTGAATAATTGGTAGATTATTGGTGCCCTTGATTAATTGCTGCAAATGTTTACGTGATGCATAATGTGTTTTACTAACCAGCTATGTGGGCCATTCATGATAATGAATGGGTGAATGGTATATATTATATATGTACTGTTTTGCAGGTTATGAAGTGACTAGTATGGCCCAAATAGGATAGAAAATATGGTCTGCGTACCATTAATTTGAATGTAATTGGTCTAAAGCACCAAAGTTATTTTTCAATTCAAATATGGTCTGCGTACCATCAAATAGTTGTAATTAGTTATAGCTTATCCTATTTGAAGAAAATGGTGCCTCCCACGGAGATTTTCAAGACGGACTTTGAAGTCAAAGCTTCAAGATGAAGTCGGGCCATACTAGATCACAAATATCTTATGCATGTTTTAAGTTATTTATTGTTTTAAATATGTCTTAAAATGCATGAGATCATAAGCTTGATTATGTTGCATGATTAAGGATTTTAGTTCACTTAAAATCTAACCAACATAGTAAGAGCCTTAAGTTCCAAACTTAAAAATTGAGTTAAAAGGTGCCATGCCAAAATATACACTTGCTTGGATATCCTTTACATCAATCTAGTAATAGTTTTCGCTCAGCGAGGTGTTACTTATTGGTCCTAAAGGGGCAAGGTACACAAATAATTGTGAGTACAAGTTAGTTTTGGTGAAACTCAACGATATAAGTAAGGAGTCCTTTTATGTCGTGGCAAATTCGATAGGTTTACCTAATAAGTTCTTAGACGTACCTATCAACCAAGAATAGTTTCTAGACTATTAGCAAAAGGCTTTTGCTTACCTAAGATGTTCTAGGATTAAGTCGACAAACTGTGCTTAGTTCTTCAATGATTTTAGGATCTTGGAATCATTTTATTCACACCTGCCGGAACACGTAACTTGAATAAAATGCTTAATAAACATTGAATTATGCATGTATGCTAGAATTTAAGTTTATTAAGAGAAACTGTGAATGGTTATTTATTTGTTTATTCTTTTCAATTGTAGTTTTTAATATGGCAAACAACAATTCATTCAACATTCGATCAATTCTCGAAAAGGAGAAGTTGAACGGGAAAAACTTCCTTGACTGGCAAAGGAACTTGCAAATAGTTCTTATGCAGGAAGAAAAGGAGTATGTCCTAGATGAGGCGATGCCCGAAGCTCCTGGCGACGGGGTCACTCAGGCTGCCCTCAATCGTTGGATTGATGCCAACAAGGATGTGAAATGTCTAATGCTCGCCACCATGAGTGCGGATCTGCAGAAAACGTTCATCAACTCAGATGCTTTCACAATCATCAGTGAGTTGAAGAACATGTTCCAAGATCTGGCTCGAGTCGAAAGATTCGAGACTCATAGGCAAATTCTTGAGACCAAGCTTAAGAAAGGCGAGCCCGTAAGTCCACATGTTCTCAAAATGATTGGACTCATTGAGAATATGAGTCGGCTGGATCAGCAATTTTCTCAGGAAATGGCTATAGACACCATCCTCCATTCTCTTCATAGCGGGTATGATCAGTTCAAACTGAACTACAGTATGAATAGTCTGGACAAAACGCTCACTGAGCTTCACGGTATGCTGAAGACCGCTGAAAAGACGCTCAAAAGTGATAAGCAGGATGTGCTTATGGTGCGTGGGGGCAAGTTCAAGAAATCTGGAAAGAAGAGGAATGCTAAGAAAGGTGGCAACAAGGCCAGCCCAACTAAGCAAACTGGCGCCAAATCTGCAAAGAGGAAGGTCAGTCAACCCACTTCTGAATCCGAATGCTTCTACTGCAAGAAGAAGGGGCATTGGAAGAGAGATTGCTTGAAGCTAAAGGAAGATCAGAAGAACGGAACAGTCGTTCCATCTTCAGGTATTTTCGTTATAGACTGTATACTTGCTAATTCAACTTCTTGGGTATTAGATACAGGTTGTGGCTCACACTTATGTTCCAATCCACAGGGACTAAGAAGAAGTAGAAAGTTAAGCAAGGGTGAAGTCGACCTACGAGTGGGAAATGGAGCACGGATTGCTGCATTAGCTGTAGGAACTTACTATTTGTCGTTGCCCTCCGGGCTAGTTTTGGAACTGGAAGAATGTTTCCATGTTCCAAGTCTTACTAAAAACATCATTTCAGTTTCTTGCTTAGATGCTAAGGGATTTTCCTTTATAATAAAAGACAATAGTTGTTCGTTTTATTTTAAAGAGATGTTTTATGGATCTGCTAGATTAGTCAATGGACTTTATTTATTAGATCACGACAAACAAGTATATAACATAAATACCAAAAAGGCCAAAAAGGATGATTCAGATCTCACCTATCTGTGGCATTGTCGATTAGGCCATATAAACTTGAAACGCTTAGAAAGACTTCAAAGGGAAGGAATTCTAGAACCATTTGACTTAGAGGATTATGGTAAATGCGAATCATGTTTACTTGGCAAAATGACAAAGCAACCTTTCTCTAAAGTCGGAGAAAGAGCAAATGAACTATTGGGTTTAATCCATACAGATGTATGTGGACCAATGAGTACAAATGCTAGAGGTGGTTTCAGCTACTTTATCACTTTCACTGATGACTTCAGTAGGTATGGTTATGTCTACCTAATGAAGCATAAGTCTGAATCCTTTGACAAATTCAAGGAATTTCATAGTGAAGTAGAGAATCAATTAGGCAAGAAGATTAAGGCACTGCGGTCTGATAGAGGCGGTGAATATCTGAGCTATGAATTTGATGACCATCTGAAAGAATGTGGAATTCTATCAGAATTGACTCCTCCTGGAACACCACAATGGAACGGTGTGTCAGAACGGAGGAACAGAACCTTGCTAGACATGGTCAGGTCAATGATGGGTCAGGCCGAACTTCCATTAGAATTTTGGGGACATGCACTAAATACAGCTGCACTCACTATAAATAGAGCTCCGTCTAAAGCTGTCGAAAAGACTCCATACGAATTATGGTTTGGAAAGCCTCCAAATGTGTCTTTTCTTAAGATTTGGGGATGTGAAGTATACGTCAAACGATTAATTTCAGACAAACTTCATCCAAAATCTGACAAATGTATCCTTGTGGGCTATCCAAAGGAAACAAAGGGGTATTACTTCTACAATACATCTGAGAACAAAGTGTTTGTTGCTCGAGATGGTGTCTTTTTGGAGAAGGATCACATTTCCAAAATGACAAGTGGGAGAAAAGTAGACCTCGAAGAAATTCGAGTCGAACAACAAACTCTAGAGAATGCTCAAGATGACATTCAGGATGAAACTCAGAGATCTTTAGAAGAATCTGGTGAGAATCATGGTCAATCTAGAAATGTTACCCCGCGTAGATCGCAAAGATATAGATCTCAACCGGAAAGGTACTTAGGTATTTTGACGAACGAGAGCTATGACGTTCTATTACTTGAAAGTGATGAACCTGCGACTTACAAGCAAGCTATGACGAGCCCTAGCTCCAAGCAATGGCAAGAAGCCATGCAATCTGAATTAGACTCCATGTCTGAAAACCAAGTATGGGATTTGGTCGATTTGCCAGATGGCTACCAAGCCATTGGAAGCAAATGGGTTTTCAAACTGAAAAAGGACAAGGATGGGAAACTTGAAGTTTTCAAAGCTAGATTGGTTGCAAAAGGTTACAGGCAAGTCCACGGTGTGGATTACGATGAAACCTTTTCACCAGTTGCAATGCTAAAGTCTATTCGAATAATGTTAGCAATCGCTGCATATTACGATTACGAAATATGGCAGATGGATGTCAAAACTGCTTTCTTAAACGGCGTTTTAACAGAAACTGTGTTTATGACACAGCCTGAAGGTTTTGAGGATCCAAAGAATGCTAAAAAGGTATGCAAGCTAAAGAAGTCAATCTACGGATTGAAGCAGGCATCCAGGAGCTGGAATATACGTTTTGATGAAGCAGTCAGTGACTTTGGTTTCATCAAGAACGCGGACGAATCTTGTGTATACAAGAAGGTCAGTGGGAGCAAAATTGCTTTCCTAGTATTATATGTCGACGACATATTGCTTATCGGAAATGACATACCTATGTTGAACTCTGTCAAGATTTGGCTTGGGAAATGTTTTTCGATGAAGGATCTAGGAGAAGCACAGTACATATTGGGCATCAAGATTTACAGAGATAGATCTAAAAGGATGATTGGACTTAGTCAAAGCACTTATATCAATAAGGTGCTTGATAGGTTCAAGATGGCGGACTCCAAGCGAGGCTACCTACCCATGTCTCATGAAATGACTCTAAGCAAGACTCAGTGCCCAAAAACACTTGATGAGCGTAGACGAATGAATGGGATTCCATATGCATCATTGATTGGTTCAATAATGTATGCTATGATATGTACACGCCCGGATGTTGCGTACGCACTCAGTGCTACGAGCAGATACCAGTCAGACCCAGGAGAGGCGCATTGGACTGCTGCCAAGAATATTCTGAAGTACCTGAAAAGGCACAAAGATGACTTCCTGGTCTATGGTGGAGATGATGAATTAATTGTTAAAGGCTATACGGACGCAAGTTTCCAAACCGACAAAGATGATTTTAGATCACAGTCTGGGTTTGTCTTCTGCCTCAACGGAGGAGCAGTAAGCTGGAAAAGTGCTAAGCAAAGCACCATTGCGGATTCTACAACTGAAGCGGAGTACATTGCTGCACATGAAGCAGCAAAGGAAGCTATATGGCTAAGGAAGTTCATAGGAGAACTTGGTGTAGTCCCCTCCATTAAAGGACCAATAGCCCTGTATTGTGATAATAACGGAGCTATTGCACAGGCAAAAGAGCCTAGACACCACCAGAGAGTCAAGCATGTACTTCGTAGATTTCACCTTCTACGAGAGTTCGTTGAAAGAAAAGAAGTCGAGATAAGCAAAATTGGAACTGATGACAACATATCAGATCCATTAACTAAACCTCTGCCGCAGGCGAAGCACAACTCGCACACTGCAGCTATGGGAATCAAGCATATTGGAGAATGGCTTTGATGTCTCTGTTTAATGTTTTAAAGTTTTAGAGTTTAAATCTTTGTAAAACATTATTGGTTAATCATTCACAATAAATGAAAGGAATTCATTTTTCCATTTAATTCGTGGTTTATTAAATGATGAGTCCCTTCAACTTGACGATATATTCAAGATAGACTGTCAGGACCAGTCCTGTGACTAAGAAATGTCTATCAAGTGAACTTGAATGTCAAAGGTTGAAAATGGTCCCTAATCGGAGTTTTCTATAAAATTGGACGCATAGAAAACGTTAGACGATTAGAATGCAAGATGACTAGTAGTTCTGTTTCTTGAACTATGTGGACATGGCAATGTCATAATCATTTGCATAGATACTTACTTTGGGAAGACTAGTATCGGACAAGACCTATGAAACTTTACTGTAAGAGATGAAAGTCTGTCATAAGTAAATTTCATTAAATTATTAGACACTAAATCCTCAATACCTGAGTGATTTGAGATTACTTGTTTGAGAACTGGTTGCTTTGACGTTGACCAACCGTCGCACCGTAAAAGGAGGCTATAAAGGCAACGCTCAGGTAATCACCTATCAAACGAAGTCTAATCTCAAGATCGCAAGATTGGGATTGTCCTCCCATAAATCGGGATGAGATGCTTAAAAGTTGTACAAGGCCACTCGGAGAGCTAGAAACTGTGAAATGCATGGCCGTGCTCGGATGAATCATAGGCTATGATTATCTGTTTATTTGATCAGTTGAACTCTGAAACCGAGGAACACCTCTGGACATAATAAGGATGACAACTCTTACCTTATGTTCAAGAGCAAGCATCGAGCGACAAAGGAATTAGGAAATGCACACTTGTCCCTAAGGACAAGTGGGAGACTGAAGGAAATAATGCCCTTGGTCCAAGTATGCATTCTATGTTAAGTCTAATAAATGCGGTTCAGTATTAATTAACAAGTTAATAATTCAGTGAGATCAAGTGAGCTGAATGCCTAGCTAGAGGCCGCTTCAGTTCAAGTGGAATTAATGATATTAATCCACAGCTTACTCTTGACTGAACCCGTAGGGTCACACAAATAGTACGTAAACGGATCAAGTATTTAATGGCATTAAATACTCCATCTATGAATATTCGGAACCGACGGATCTTGGTTTCAGTGGGAGCTAAGATCGTCACAGGCAAGAAATGAATACTCCGGAAACGATGATATTGCCGGAAACGGAAATATGGATCGTATCGGAAATATGAATATTATCCAAGTCGTAGATGTTGCCGGAAACGGAAACATGGTACGTATCGGAAAATATTATTGGAAATGGAAATATTACCAGAATCGGAAATATTGCCGGAAACGGAAATATTGTCAGAATCGGAAATATTACCGGAATCGGAAAATAATTCCGGAAACGGAAATATTAAATATTTGTTCGAAACGGAAATTAATTCCGGAATCGGAAATATTAAATATTGTTCGTATCGGAAATAGATTCCGGAAATGGAAATTTAAACGGAAGCGTATCGTACGAATTAGCATCGGACGAGGCTTGCCGGACGAAGGCCCAGCACGAAGCTGGGGCCATCGCCCAGCAAGCACGCGCGCCACAAGCCCAGCCAAGGCAGCGCCCAGGCCTACCGCAAGGCAGGCCCAGCGCGCGCCAAGGCCACGGATGCGTGGGCCGTGCTGCGCGGGGCTGCTGCTCGCACGCGCATGGGCAGCCCTTGTGGCTGCCGTGTGTGTGTGAGTTTGTGCTCATGCGTGATTCCTGAATCTACAAGAGTCAGTGTATGATTAAATTTCTATTCCTAATTGGATAAATTAATTAAATAGAATTCATGTAGGATTCTAATTCCAATTAATTCGCATCCTACTAGGATTACGATTCCTTTTCCATAACTCTATAAATAAAGGCCTAGGGGTCATAATTTATACACAAGTTTCAAAGTATTCAAAAGTGAGTTTTTGAGAAAAAATTAAAACACATCTTGCTCATAAAAGTGCCGAATTTTCTAGTACCTTAAGGGCGATTCTAGTTGGTCAATCTTAAGGCGGATCCGGACGTGCTGTGGACTATCTACGGAGGGACGACATTTGGAGTCCTAAAAGACTTGTTCTTGTTCGGTTCGGGCGCAGCTAGGGAGGGCACGCAACAAAGAGTATGCATCTAATTATGCTATATGATTATGTGTAAATAATATGATTCCTGGGTTAATGGTTGTTTCCGCATGATTTATGTAAATGTCATATGTATCATAACCTAACACTTTGAGAGGAGAAAGAGAACCGTAAAAATGAAGAGTGAGAACCGTAAAATGAAGAGAGAGAGAGAACCGTGAAAGAGAGAGAGATCTTTGAGAGAGAGTGAGAGTGAATGACTGCAAGGGGTTTTTTTAGGAGCTTATATAGTCATTAGATTTTAGGGTTAGAAATAGGATTTTGGGCTTGGCCCATTTTTATTAGGGTAAGATACAAAGTACGTACACAAATACCTAGTACACCGTATAATTTATTCCGTATAATTTACTCCGTACATAGTACACACAAATTAGCATTTTATTTTGTTACCAACTTAAAATATTAGTACTTTATTTTTTAAAAATAAATTTGAAAATAAATTTCTTTTCTTTTAGAACTTTCAGGTTATCTATAGCCTTTGTTTTTTCTATGGTAAAAATAGTCTAATATTGTTAAATAATAGAATTTGGAAAATCCAATATATATATATATATATATATATATATATATATATATATATATATATATATATATATATATATATATATATATATATATATATGGTAATATTGATATCGTTGTATATTATATATATTATAGTGGATCACTCGTAAGTAATAACTGTACTTCTTGAACCTTTATAAATCAAAGATATAATTCAATGTTCGTTGTTTAAACGAGTATTCGAACTGTTGTTTATCAACCAACTAAGTAACTAGACATGTTCTCATTTAAACTCATTTAACATATTGTTCTTTAATAGATAAATTTCCAATAGAGTTATATTACTGTATAGTTATAGTCTTATAGAATTAGATAGATGTAAACCGATCTATATCTCATAAAGTTATATATATTTACATGGTTATATAATTACTTTCATACATAGCTATATAATGGTGAACTTGTAATCTCATAAAATTATATAGAATTAATAGATAGTTTTAACTAATAACCTCACAAAGTTATATGCTTATATAATTACACAATTATATCGTTATAGATTTATATCCTTACATAGTTATAGTTATGTCATATATGGACTTTTAGTTTAAACTAATTATTATCATCAATTCATCAGTTAGCTTATTAGAGTAATAAATGTAGATGTTATATTCCTTAATTTTTGACAATGTTATAAAAGTATAAAACTCGTGAATTTGTATTGTTTTATTAGCCTGACACTCTCTTGTTGACTTGTATTCAACTAACTAATCGTCTAATCGATCATCAAACTAAATTGATCTAATTAAATACCTTATAAAGTCATAAGCTTAATTATAACTTAAGAACTAATCGAAAAGCTATGTTGTTTTAATTGAATCGACTTAATTCATTAACAATTGAACTTGTTTGTCTCGTTTCGTTGTTGAACATGTTACTCTCTTTGATGTTTAAACCAATATGAATATATGACAAAGTTGTATTTACAAACTTTACAAATTCATTACGTATTAATTCATTTTTATCGATTATTAATTACTACATTATTAGAGTTCATCAATACATGTTTGGCAATACTCTGGCATGGTGGGGGAAGGCATAGATGATTTTGATTCCATTTGAATAATATGATTGGTAAATATTACAAGACATAATAAAAGACATTGACTGACTTTTCTTAATTAAGTTTATGAAATTAATTGGATAGTGAACATTACTACATTAGTTGTTCGTCAAAAAAGAAAATAACATTAGTTAAAATCACGTAATTAAATTATATGGTTTCTTTTCTTTTACCTTTCACATAGCTTTAATAATGTAGATATTATAATATAAGCGTATTGAAAATTGTGATTTTAGTAATAACCTGACATTAGTTGTATCAGAATTGATCTGACTAAACATGAACCCGACCCGATATGAACCGACCCGATATGAACCCGACCCGATTACAACCCGGCTAAACCCGTTAACAAACCGAACCGAATTGACCCGACCCGACTACAAACCGACCCGGTTTGACCCGACCCGGTTTGAACCCGACACGATATGAACCCGACCCGTTATAAACCCGACCCGATATTAACCCGAACCGATATGAACCCGACTTAACCCGTTTATGAACCGACCAAATATGAACCGACCCGACAGGAACCCGACCCGATATGAACCCGACCCGTTATGCACCGACCCGTTATTAACCCGACCCGATATGAACCCGTACCACATAACCCAAACCCGAACCGAACCGTTAATTTTTTAACCCGACCCGAACCGATAGCAAAATAAACCGATTTCAACCCGAACCGATGAACCCGAACCGAAACCGACCCGATGACCCGATTTGACACCCCTAGGCCCAACATTAACCATGGAGACGAAAAAATAAAAACGTACAGGGATGTTGAATACGGATATTAATTTCTTAACACAATAAAAAATGAACACTATACTCAAAATAAAAGGTTCTGTTGGTTCTTGGGAAAACGTTTTAAGTGAATCATTTTTCAGATGAATCTTAACACTTATAAAACTTTGAACTTTAATTACTCCACTACGAAGTATTATGCAAAAACCTAGATTAAAACATGCATGAATTATTAAAAACTTACACTTTTAGGGCTTAAAATTAACATGCACAAACCTTATATTTAACAAATCTGAATTTTATGAATGAAAACCATTCAATTTAATTAAGAATATAAATATTAAAATAAATCAAATTAATCGAGCTTGGAAAACTCTTTTTGTTTTTATATATTGTGTGCAAACGCAAAAGAGAAGAAGAGGAAAAATGACTCACCACGTTCACGGAGGCACGGTGACGAGCAATACAAGTCGTTGAACGCTGCTGGAGGCACCAACCGAGGAGAGGAAAGAGAAGGATAATTAGGGCATCAAAATTTTAAAATGACCATAAATCTTAATCTGCAACTTGAAATTAAGTGATTCTTGAGGTAAATTTCAATAACTTTTCGAAATCTATAAATTTGGAGAAGGAACCTTTGGCTAGAAAATAGGAAATTTAGGGTTAGAGTTTGATTTTGTGTTTAATGAATATTTAGGCATGCAATTCCATGCCTAACCTCCTTTATATAGGTTTTAAGAAGTGGTAGAAATAGATTAGGAAACCTTATTAGAATTTTGAAAAGACACAAAAACCCTAAATGTTTTCCATCTTTTCAAAACTTAAATCCCACTCCTTTTAGAAATATTAAAATGATTTATCTTTTCTAAAATACATTTAATTAATATTAAATGCAATTAAATCGCTCCTTTAAACAATATGATATAATTATTATAAAATGCTTTAAAAATACTTTATGAATAAATAAAATATACTCCCTCTGTCCCTTAATACTCGCCCTAGCACAAAGGTTTGACCGACACAAAGTTTTAGGCAGTTTAATTGAATTATTAATTTATTAGGTGGTGGTTGCTAGTGGTGTATTTTTTTAATATATTTAGTGAGAAATGTGTCAAATATAGGGGTGGTGGTGAGGGTGGGTCGATTTTTTAATGGCTTTTTAAGGAAGTAGAAATATATGTGGGTCCATGGTAAGTGAGATAAATGATATAATATTAGTAAAAGTATGTCATTTATAGAAACGAGACAAGTATCAAGGGACGACTTTATAAGGAAAGCGGAGCGAGTATTAAGAGATGAAGGGAGTATATATTTATAAATTCATAAAAATACGGGGTATTACATCCTCGCTCCATCACCTACCTCGAACCCATCCCTATACTGACATTTTTTGGTAGGAGAGTTTAGGATTTTACAACATTATGGTAGAGTATTTGACAATTCGGTTGTCTGATTGGAATAATTGAGTAATAAACAAATCATTATAATATGTAGGTTAGTGGTAAAAAAATGTTGGTATATACGTAGTCACTTAGATGAAAGACCAGCGAAGCAGGTGGGTTTAATCTAAAATTCATCTCGTCTCCCGCTATTGCTTCATTCAAGAATTAGGCAAATGTTTTCATATGAAGGTTTTGCGACACTTGGGCATAGAAGTTGCTCGTAGTGCAAAATGTACTTTTCTCTGTCAAAGAAAATCTACCCTTGACATCATCACGGAGATGAGATTGTTGGGTGCAAAGCCACCCGGTTTCCCAATTGAGAAATATCACCAGCCCGCTCTTGCTCAAAGCGAGTTCCTAGATGACTCAGAGCGATATCATCGACTTGTCAGTCGACTAATTTATCCATCTGTCACTAGGGATGGCAACGGGTAGGATCTGGACCGGATCCTCTAGGATCCAGATCCAGATCCATTTTTTAGGCAAGGATCCAGATCCTACCCGGATCCGCTGGGTAATGAAATTGAGGATCCAGATCCTACCCGGATCCGCTGGGTAATGAAATTGAGGATCCAGATCCGACAGATCCTACGGATCCGGGTTCAAAACGGATCCAAAACGGATCCTAACTTATTTTTTCATCAAATGACCCTAATTTTTATTTTAACCTTAAAACATAGTTTAATTAAATTTCAATAACAATGCTATTTGTCCATACAAGCATTCACTAAAATCAAATTTAACAAATCCAACATAAATAATATTAAAAGTTCAACAAACTTCAATAATGTTACAATTCTTAAATCTTCATTTTTATATTTTAATTTTAATTTTTATAAAAATGGGTAAACGGATCCGGATCCGAGTAATGACTTGGGACCCGATCCAGATCCGTTTTTAAAACCAAGGATCCAGATCTTACCCGGATCCGTCGGGTCCAAATATTGAGGATCTAGATCCGCTGAAAACGGATCTGGATCCACAGATCCACGTCGGGTCCATTACCCACTGCCATCCCTATCTGTCACACGACCTGATATGGCAAATATGGTGCAGATTTTGGCAACCAAACAAAGACGGGAACAACCGTCGCAAATGTCTTTTACGACGGGATTTTCCATTAACGAAGGCCCACTTTTATGACGGGTTCGCGACAGGATATCCCGTCATTAATCAACGATTAATGGCCTTTAGCGACGGGATTTTCCGTCGTTAATGGTACAATTTTTTGTAGTGTGATCTGGCAAATATGGTGCAGATTTTTGGCACAATTCATGCAAACTCCGAGACACGAGCTTTTGGAGCGGCGGTTTGTATTGTGCACTGCTTGAAAGGTTGTCCAAGACAAGGTATTCTTCTTCTCTCAGATTCTGATTTGTCTTTAGCGGGATGGTTTGATACGAATTGGGCGATTAGAAAAGTATTCAAAAATCAAAATTAACCGCCTATATTGAGAACTATGCTTATATACTTTAATATGTCAAAAGAGGCACATTTCTTTTCCTCTTTGAAAATAACATTCAGTAACAATAAGTTTTATTCAATAAAAATCAGAAAATTCGAAGATCAAATAATAATAATAATAATAATAATAAATTGTCACAAAGGCAGACGCAGAAGATTGTGGTACCCTCTTTTAAACTCTCTATTCTCCAACAACTTATACAATTTAATGTTGGAATACTTTGCTCATGAGAGAAAAAATCAGTAGGATCAACCCTAGTCTTAACCATCACCAACTTGGGAAAATTGCCTTTGAAATAATTCTCCCATGAAGATCCAATATCCAAATCCACATAATTAAGAACACCTTCCCTTGGAGAATCAGACACAAATTGTCCCATAAATTCATCTATTTCATCCATCCTTCCTCCATAAGGAGTCCACTCCATATATACTTAACCCGTTTGGATGATCTTTTCCCATATTTGGGGTAATGCGGATTCAGGGATTGGGGTTTTGACGAAGTCTGCCTTTACTTTACGGTATAATGGATGTTTTATGTCGTAGTTGAGCAGGATTTCACGAGGGGTGTTTTCGGGAATTCTATGCCAAAACATCACAGAATCAATCCATGGCATCTCTTTACAATCCTCTTGTGTTAATCCTAACTCAGGGAAACTCTTGTTCATGATTTGAAGAAGACTCTCTTTGTCTCCAAGAAACATTGAGATGAAGGTCGCGTAAATTGTTAAGTTTCCAGTAGGATTTGAATTGACGATTGATTCTACCCTAATAAGCAAATCGTTAGGAAGTTTGTGAGCTATGTTTTGCCATTTGTACAACATGTGATTCACTCCTGTTTCCACAATTTCATATTTTTGTCAGGAAATCAAATAATTTTAGGATATAAGTAGTATATGATTATGCAAATTTGTCAAAAACTACATGATAAAATGGCAAAATTGTCAAAAATTACGTACCTTATAAAATTATTTTTTTGTAAAAAAACTACCTTATAAAAATAAATATTGTAATTAACTACCTTATAAAAAAATTTATGTTATAAGATACTACTTTTTCTCGAATTACGAACGTTTGATCGATATTCCAGGATTGACTTTACCATATACATGTCACGTGCCATTTAAGTACGTCTTTTTCCTTTAGATGTCGCGTGAGATGCACCTAGTAAAGTCAACGTCGTAATTTTGAATTAATGCTCGTAATCCGGCCAAAGGTAGTATCTTACGACATAACATTTTTATAAGGTAGTTTATTACAACATTTTTTTGTAAGGTAGTTTTTTGAAAAAAATATATTTCATAAGGTAGTTTTTGACAAATTTGCCTTATAAAATTGAGCTTTTTTAAAAAATTACCTTAAAAAATGTTAATAATTAACTAATTAACTACGTAGTACCTTATAAAAATTTTATGTTGTAAGATACTACATTTTGTCGCATTATGAACATTGATTCAAGATTATGGGATTGACTTCACTAGGTGTATCTCACGTGGTATCGAACGGAAGAAATGGTTAATTAAATGACACGTAAGATGCATATGGTAAAGTCAATCTCAAACTTTTGAGTCAATGTTCATAATTCGGTAAAAGATAGTATCTTACCACATAAATTTTGAAAGTAATATTGTTTAACAAACTTGCCGATTTAAAATTATAATTAGTACGACATGCAGTAGTAGTATGCATAATGAGTACTCCCTCTGTTCCTTAATACTCGATCTGTTTTGACCGGACACGCTTGCCAATGCACAACTTTGACCACCAATTTCTTTAACTACATATTATAAAAACTTATAAAAATATTAATATTTTAAAAATATATATTAAGATGAAGCCAACAATATACTTCCTCCGTTCCTAAATAGTTGCACCATTTTGACTTTTGACACTATTCACTTGTCTTGCTTTGACCTCAATTTTCTACTAATAATTTAAATTAAAAATTATTATACAAAGTATTATTAGGTTTTTCTTAATATATATTTTAAATATATCAACTTTTTATAATTTTTACTAATACATAATTATAAGTATTGATGGTCAAAGTTACGCGTTGGCAAACGTGAAAGTCAAAACGGTGCAACTATTTAGGAACGGAGGAAGTATTAATTAACCTTTGTTTTCATATACTAGAAATAAAATAGGGTCAAAACGAATTATCTTAATAGTGCAAAAAGTAAAAACGGTACGAGTATTAATGGATAGAGGGAGTATATAAATATATATATACCTGGAGAGTTGATATCTTTATCGTTAACCCTAAAAACAGTAACCTTATCCGGAACACGAACAAGATGAAGCTTCCAAGCCAAGACAACCCCAAAACTAGAACCTCCACCACCACGAATAGCCCAAAAAAAGTCCTCCTCCACTAAAATGCCCTCCAGCAGAGACACTTGGACACACACCCGCCGGAAACCCATGTACACCACTCTTCTCTGCAATCCTGTAATAAATCTCACCCAATGTAGCCCCTGACTGAACCCAAGCAGTCTCCGTATCAGTATCAATTTCAATTTTGTTGAGGTTGTTCACGTCAAGTAAGATAAAAGGATAAGAGGCTGTAAATGATATCCCTTCAAAATCATGACCCCCGCTCCTAATCTTGATCTTAAGACCGTTGATTCTAGCGCAGGTAATGATGGGTGGTACACAGGCCCGGCCCTGAACCAGTTCAAAGTGGGACACGGAACAGGGCCTCGGGTTGGGTAAAGTCTAAGGGGCCAATATTTTTATATTAGCACAGGGCCCCCGTTTTATTTGGGCCGGGGCTGGTGGTACATTGATCTCGCTCTTTGGGACTACGATGAGTAATGGCTTGCGAGTCGCGGGCTATGATCTGTTATGGAGTATTTCATCGAAGGATGAATTACTTGGGGTGAAAATGAAGTCAGTAAAAAAAGGATTTTGATTATTAAGGCATTGGATGAATGAATCTAAATGAATCTTAATAGGGTTACTATTATTCTTTGTTAAAACAACAGAAAAGGTTGTTGAAAACTGCAGTATACAGATTGTTATTACCAACAAGGTAGTAGCAGCAACTGGTTTACCAATATTCCAGTTTGTCATAATAAAATTTGTTTTGTTTTGTTAGTTCTACGTGATTTTTTTTTTTGTGTGCGAATTAGCTACAAAGTGGCGAGTTTCCTTTTATTCTAGATGCAGCTGCTGCGGAGTTCGGCCCTTGTGCTACACGAGGACGGAATAGGGGAAATCTTCCAGATCCGTCAACTATTTTATTTATATTGTAACTAAGAGCAACTAGCTAGCTAAGTATTTTTATCGTACAAAGTATGATAGAATATCGTATGTGGTAGAGTTGTGTTATATCTGAGTTGTATCCAGTGGCAGAGCTAGGATTTTTTCTTTTCGGGGTGAAGGTAGTGGCGTATCCTGAATTTTTAAAGTCTTGTGTCCGGTGATATTAATATTATACTAAAAATAAAGTATTGTCCTAAAATTAATAAATATTTATATTAAAATCAAATACCTACAAAATCATTACAATTATTCAACACGGGGTTCATGGGCGGGGTGAAATAATAACTTAATTTCAGAGAACAGGTATTTAAATAACGGATCTCTTTGATTTGAATTGAATTTGGATACTGATCAAATCTAAGAAACCGTTGTTTATAAGTACTGGTCTTTTAGGATTATCCCTATAGTTGTACGTGATGCCGTTTGTCTGAGCTGATTTTTTTAGTACAAACTAATAGACCAGTTCTCGATTATAACAGGTCTCTTAAAACTGAGCTATACGTTTTTTTTCAATTTTTCTCGACCCCCTTGCACCCACGTGGATCCGCCACTGGCTGTACGATATAAGATAGAAGTATATAGGAGTTTAAAAATCTACGAAGAGTAGGATATTTAATTTATAATATATAAATAGAGGCGTATACCCACGAATAAGACAACACACAACACAATAATATATATTTTGTCATATTTGCTTGTAAATTGTAATTTGCAAAGTTTCAAGCTACTAGCCTAATTATTTGAGTGATTTTAATAAATTAGCTTAGTCAAGCTAATTTGAAAGGAAAAAAGTTGTCCAATATGGATTTTTTAAAATTAAATACAAGTACTTAAATGTAAGAAAGGACTCAATTATATATCAAGCTACTTTGGTAAAATTAACTTACCTTTAGAATACAAAATAGCTAAAGAGTTACTCAACTGCTTAAAATATTAGGTGGCACTACGCCAAAAAATGCCTTTTATAGCGCTTAATATGGCATTTTACAGCGCTTCTTGAAGCGTTGTTGATGGCTCCGCTATTAAAAGTAAAAGGTAGTTTTAATAGCGCTTGTCAAAAGCGCTGTAAAATGTACTGTTAGGATAATTCAAATATTTCTTTTATAGTACATTATAAGCGCTATTAAAGGTGTGCTATTAAAGATTTTGCTACCAATTTTAAAGTGTTTTCTAATAGTTGAATGTATATGAAGCTTATTAAAGCGATATTCTAAATTATTCTTTTTAATTTCACTCGCTATGCCATAAAATAAATACATATTTCAAAATACTATATATTGAAGAGTGTAGTAAATAGTTGAATATTAATTTCCAAACCTCAATGAATTTTACAACTGTCACCCTAATACAACATATTACATAAATATGTTCTACGATAAGAATACAAACTTTAAACTACGCAAAATATATTAAATTAATAGACTTGCATATTTTTTGTGCCTTCAACGTAACCTAGCTATTATACAATTGTTGAACATGGGCATCCATTGAGTTCTTACTTCGTCAATCTGCTATTTGTCATTACTTGAACCCTGACATCTCAAAATCTGAAAAATACTGCAAAATAACCGGTCAACCTTCATTAAATAAAAAAAAGTAACCATCAAGTTCAAATCTAGAAACAAAACTAATTAAAGAAGGGGAAACCTGTACGTTGAAGCTCAAGCTCAAGGTCAAAATCTAATGGGATCTTATGCTTCCACACAAATGCATTTTCTTATAGTTTTTAAGCATAAGGGATATCTTATCAACTTCATTAAAATTTCTCGCCAAGACTGTTCCACATGCAAGGTTTGCATTAACTAGTGCCTTGTTAAGTAGGCCAATAGTAACTCCCACTTGCACTAACTGTTTGTAGTTGTCAGCAAGGTGTCTACAAATTCTCAATTCATGTAGAGTACTGCATGAAACTATATACTCCTGTTAATTCATGTAGAGTACTACAAATTCTCAATTCTCAAATTCTCATTTTCTGGATGAACTTGAATCATCCTGCAATTGGGATTAGAAGTCCTATAAGTCTTTTACTTCTCCGTTCCTCATCAGTGCTCATCCAGGACAAAAGGAAAAGTAGAACCATCAATTGCACACGATTCTCTCAAATTTCCAATTTCCACAGTACACTGAGAACTAAGAAGTTGTACATAGTTGAACATAGAGAATACCAATTAAAAAGAGAAGAGAATCAATGCACATAAGTAGCATATAAATAAAGATGAAGAGTTGGTCAGATCCTTACATGCCAGCACCAAACTCCTCGTTCATGATTTCTTTAATGCTCTCACCAAAATGCATGGTTGCTTCAAGAAATCTGTAAACATAAGAGGATCAAAATAAAGAAAAGAACAAATCAATAAAATAACCAATGCATTAAAAAAGTGGCACCGAACTAAAAGATTAAGGTTGAAACAAAAAGTATTACCATAATTAATTATGAATTTGACCGCATAATCACGGTCCCGAGTTCAATTCTTGGAATGCCCAAATTCAATCAGAATACAAACAACTTTTTTATAGGCCATTCTTATATAAACAACAGAGACATGCTAAGTATTGTCTTGTATGAACAACAAAGAGATGCTAAGTATTATCTTGTATAAATAACAAAGAGATGCTAAGTATTGTCTTGTATAAATAACAAAGAGATGGTGTTATTATTATGGAAATGTCAGGAAATTTCAACTGAACAATAATGGAAGAGAGAAACAAATGGACAAACATAAACAAATGAAGAGTCATAAACAAAATCTTTTTAAGTGCTATTATGATACTGAATTTTGGCAGTTTATTCTTCTGAAAATGCTGCTGATTTCAGTTCTGAGCTTAATATAGTTGTGAAATACAGGAAGAAAGTGGGAGAAACGGAAAAGATTTATGTGATTCTCTTGACTGAATATATGTATCAGATATGGATGCAGTTGGACACATGACCAAAAAATCACCAAAGTCAACCAAGGCCAACTTTTGATTAACAACTTTATGCACAGATCTAAAGATCGGGATGAGCAGAACCAACAAAAGAGCAACACCAACAGGAATCATAGAAACAGATCAACCAAGCAGATTCTGAAGAACATTCAAACCCAAAACAGAAGCATCAGATCAACAACTAATTATCAAAACAAGCATCTTTCATTCACTTTTGTATCCAAAATCATACCGCTTCTTCACAAAACTATAATATCAACAAGTCTATAATGTGACAGTAGGAATATAACATAGGGTGTACTAAAACAACTACAAAAATTACATAGAAAGAGAGTGCATGTTTAATCAAAGTGTATCCTCTTCTACCATATCAGACCTCTTAGCTTTATAATTTCCCATGACTTCTTGATGAGCTGAATACTCGACAGCAGACAAGAAAATACAGAAAGTTTAAAAAACACAGAATAGCAACCAACTAGTAATAGTAATCTACATGACCCTTATTCAGGTTAGTTGCTAACCAGCTCACCTTTCCCCCGGTGCTGGTGATAGTATCAACAAGTTCAACCAATAGGGTACCCACCAAACTAGAAACTGCCACTCCTAGCGTAAATATAGCCATTGCAATACTTGCCATGCTCTTAGAAATGTCATTTACTAAGCAGTCGTGGAAATTAAAGTCTCAACCTCTGTAGCTGAAAGATAACTACACAATCATGCCTTGTTTTTTCAACAAAACACCAACTGAATGTGATTATTCTATTCAATGTACCAGGAAAATTTTAAATCCTACCCAAAGAGAATCGATTTTAAATATTAACTTCAGCAACTCTTTAAGTTTTAAATTTTAGATCACTGCAAATCAAGGCACCAGCAAAGTATTAACTTCAACAACTCTTTAAGTTTTTTTATACCTACCCAAATGTTTTTATCCCCTGCCTATGTGAGGTGGTGAGGCAACATGGATGCTAGAAAACTAACTGCGGTTCTGCAACGAACTAATTCAGTCGTCAAGATAGTAAGATGCAACTTTCCCACAATTCAGCTCAGTATGCACCCATTACATTAAAAAAAAATTGCAAGGACAATAAAAGGACGATATGCACATCTTTAGTCCATCTACTGACATATATTATTGGTATTTCATTGTAGAAAAAACTGATGCAAAGAAAAGGAAAGTCTAAAGAACAATAAGTCCTCAAGAAAGACTTACATCCCTGCAATCAACAAAACTGCCCAGTAAATTCCCCAAACCTCACAAAAATTTGGAGAACAACTCCAATTTCTATATATCCCAAAATGCAACAAAAATAACTCAATTGACAAATGGTCTATGATATTTAAACAATAATTAGAACTCCAAATTAATTTTTTATCTTAAACCCTTAAATCGAATTGAATTGCAAATCAATTGGAAAAATAACTCCAAATTAATCGAGGAAGTGATAAGCTAGATAATTACCGCAGAGCAGCGTAGAAGAGAAATAAAAACGCGAAGAGAAGCGTAGAAGAGACGCAGCCAAGAGCATCGACCACGAGAAGAAACCGCCGAGCAACAACCACCGAGCAGCAACACAGCAACCCCAACAACGCAGCAACCACCGAGAAAAAAGAGACGCATCAAAGAGCACCAACTCCGAAAGAAATCGCCATTGCTTAAAAGATATCGCTGGCGTGTGAAGGATTTTTGAAGGCTGGTTTCTCCGTCAATAAAAAGTTCTTAGGTTTTGAGGTTTTGCAGAGTGAAGAGAAAGCTTGGGCGGTTCTTTTTAGTTTTTTTGTTAAGCTTAGGCGAGGAAAACTTTAGGCGGTTCTTTTCTCAATCTTTGTTTTTTTTTAAATTATTTTGTATAAGTTTCAATAGCGTTTTTGTTAAAGCCCTATGATAAATTTATACTATGATAGCGGGTGTTTAAGGAGCGGTATAATATCTGGTACTTATGACAGTGTTTTTTCAATAAGCGCTATGGTATGTAGTTTTTAATACCTTCAACAGCGAAAGGAGCAAAAGCGCTATTAAAAGAGCGCTATTAAATGGCATTTCTGTAGTAGTGTGGTATGACAAGCAAATTATTCATGTTAATTTAACAATTAGCTTGTCAATGGAGCTGCTCTAATCATTTGTATTTCGTCAATGAGGATAATTATTCAAAAGTGGTGTTATGATAGAGTAATATCTATTATTGATACGAATTTAACAATATTTCACATGATTATCTCTTTATTTTCTTACCAATAATTACAAAATGTGCGTGAATTGCAAAATTCAAATTGGGTCAGATAAAAAACGAAGAAAATAACGTTTTATTCAATTTTTTTTTGGGAAATTCTTTATGGTAGCATTGTACTTTTGCATATTCTCGTTGGTAACAAAATCCGTGCCACTTTCTCTAAAATAGCATTAGAAATGTAAATTCTATCTAATATAACACTATTCATTAATTTCAACCTAATGAGAGTTAATCGTGGTTAACTCATTCCCTCCAAAAGTTCTAGGTTATAAACAAACAGACCCTTTTTTATTCTTTGACGGCAAACCAACATACCCTCGTTTCCCCCACAAATGTTCTTCGTGTTTTTTCTATCGTCCTCTTCCATCTCCTTCCTTGGATTTTTTTCTCGAGTTTTCCTAATTTCTTTTTATATTCAAGTTCCTTCAATTCTAATTCTCTTTCAGCGATTTTTTTCAACTTCAATTTCTGTGTTTAGTTCTATTTCCGGATCAATTTTATGGTCAAAATCTGAAGATCATAATTGAGAAAAGAAGGAAGACCTAAGTTCTGCTATTTTCAATTCATCAATTCTTTGTTTGTTTGTTCATTAAATCGATTCAATTGGGTGAAAAAGCCGATGCCGTTTCCACATTCTTCCCCCAAAATCAAACTAACTTGGGACCAATTGGACGAAGTCGCACATTCACAATGTAGTTACTCAGGTCTCAACAAGACAGGAGGTCATTTCTTGATGTAGGTCAATGATGGATTCGGAGTGGTGAGAGAACAATTACTACCCGTCGCTCATGAAAGAGGGGAAGCACATTGTACATAATAAATAACAGACTATTTTCTTACAATTTAACTGAACAATTGAGAAAAGCAGGAAGAAGATCATTTATACTACAAAGAATATTACAGACTTAAGATTAGACATTGATCAGGGAAGCCTTCTGATTGAAGGATCATATATATCCATGCTATATGGCCTCTGGCTAATAGGCTGCAAGGACGTGGAAAAGGCTTAGCTTTTAGCTACTTTAGTGTGGGTGCAAGTGCACCTTTGTAGTTTGATGTTGCTGATGTAAAATTGAAGTTTAATGTAGTATGTTTGTAGAACAATAACCTACAAATTAAATAAACAAATTGATATGAATATACGGAATATTTGTTTCTTTAACATGCCCAGAATCCAGATTGAGAATTTGCATCTCTGACAACTGATCAAGAGATTCAAGTACTCAGTTTTGAGTCTTATGATAGCAGAAATCTGATTCCATCTATGACATTATCAGAGAAGTTGTTTGGGAGAATGGACTGTAGTACTAGTACACATACGTTCCATCATTTAGTAAATTTTAATGATACTTAACCACAGTTAGTATTGGATTGGTTAATTAGGTTGAAATCAATGAAATAATGTTATATTAGACAGAATTTAGATTTCTAATGCTATTTTAGAGAAAGTGGTAGAAATTTTGTTACCAATGAGAATTTGCAAAAATATAATGCTACCATAGAGAATTTCCCCTTTTTTTTTTTTGATGCAAGCTTGGAACATTAGAATAGAGTTTTATTCATGTTTGATGAGTATCATCTTCGCTATCAAGTACTTCAATTCGTACTTCACTGTTTATAGTACTCCCTCGTCCCAAAATTATAATCCTGATTTTTAAATTGGGTATCTCAAAATTATAGTCATGTTTCTAATTTTGGTTATTAAGAGCATCTCAATGGTTGTAGTTAGGGAGTAGCTTGAAATTTATAAAAGTTTCAAGCTAATAGCTAGCTAGGCCGTTGGAGTGAAAATAATAAATTAGTTTGGCCAAGCAAATTAGCTTAAACAAGCTAATTTGTTTGACAATTAACTCCCAAAGTTGCCAAATAATTAATTTACAAGTGGGACAAATATAAATAACAAGGTAGTTGCTAGCAATTGGAGCACAAATTAGCTAGTCAATGAAATACCTTGAAATCTTATGTGGCATAACAAGCTAATTGACAAATTAGCTTACCATTAGAGATGCTCTAAGGTCCCCACTTTCTCATGTACTATATTAATTTAAAATTTATTAAAAACCCCACCCATGTACTATATTCCACTTTTCTATGTACTATATTCTCTTTCCCAGGTACTTTGTTCCACTTTTGCATGCAACTCAATTATCATTTGTACTTTGTTCCACTTTTTAATTATTATATTTCACTTTTCTTAAAATCCTATATTTTTGGTCAAACGAAACTATAAATATGGGACGGAAGGAGTATAAGACTACTCCCTCCGTATTTTTTTAAGAGATACACTTGTCTTTTTCGACCGTATTTTTTTAAGAGATACACTTGCCATTTTTGATAACTTATCAACCCCACCACCTAATTAAATAATATATCTACTACACTTAATGACCCACCATCCAATTAAAAAATAATTTTACAACTACACCCACCCCACCCCCACCTCCACTTGTTCAAAAGGACATGGTCCCCAATGTACTTATTTATTAAAATATCTACCCCAACCCCACTTCTTTTATTCTTCTTAAGACCCGTGCCCAACCAAATATTTCTCTTAAAAAAATACGGAGGGAGTATAAGCCAAGGATCGGAGCAAGTAAATGGAAAACAATATTCTCCGTACTATATGCGTGATTTGTCTATTCACCCACGTTTAATGTTTTTTTTTTTTTAAGAAAACATGTTAAAATGTCAGTTAAGAGCCAAAGAAGGTTCCAACTAACCCATGTGATTCTCGGCCAGAGTTCCATAATTAAGGTATATGGGAAGCATCCTCAGTTCCTCACCATTAGCCTTTTGGGTTTCTAAAGGGTCTAAATTATAAAAAAATACAAAGTTATAATACACCGGGATTTTTTTAATCAAATTTGGAGATTATGTAACTCGATCTCGGAAATTGAGACATGCTACATCGTTGGTGGACAGCGATAAAAAGAGTCCATACCCAGGGTAAAATAGTATTTTCGCTACATGAGTTGAAAAGTCAAACAAATTACTAAATATCGGTAATATGACAGTAATTGATACAACAATGACAGTATTTAAATACAACAATGACAGTATTTATGTAAACGATGATAATACTTATATAACACTTGTATACATATTTTTATCTATTCATTTAATATGCAACACTTTTATCCATTCATTTAAGTGATCCCTTTACTTTTTCTATTTCATTACACTTGTATACATAATTTCCTTTTTTTGGATGATTGTGACAGTATTTTAATACAACAATGACAGTATATATATAACAATGACAATACTTATATTACCGATGACAGTATATAACAAGTTAGCAACACTATTTAAGTGTGGGCCATCTTTTCAACCTTTTTTTTTTTTTTTTAAGGGTGGATATGAATTTTTTTTGTCGCTGGTGGACAGCGATGTAGCCAACCTCTCGGAAATTACCAATATTTGGGTGAATGTATCGAGGGGCATATAAAACAATTTAGAATCATGAAAAACCACTAGTTGATCACGTAAAGATTCAAATTGACCTTGATTTAATTAACAACATGAGTTTTATAAGAGAAACAACTAAAATAACAGTTAATAGGCGAAAGGAATTGAATGAGTCTACGGTAAATGGAAAAGTGTGAAAAATTTAATGTCCCAATGAATTTAATTGGTTAAAATAATAATTGGACACAAATTTTGATAAAATAATAAGTCATTTATGTGATAATATAAAAGAAAATGTAAAGCACATTTTGAAATACCCAAAAAAACAAAACGTAAAAAACAAAAAGAGACGGAGGGAGTATAAAACAATTCTTTAATACGAAGTACAACAACAATTAAAAAGTTAACCTCCAAAAAAAAAATTAACCTCCTCCATTCTCTCTCTTTTATAACATCTAATGTATCTTTCCTTCCCCCAACCTTTCCCTCCCATTGTGCCTCCATTGTTAATCTTCATACTCCGTATTTAAATTTTAAGTTTGTCCAAGTTAATGATTATTTGAAGATTTATCTTCATATTATGGCCTAAATTAATTTTTTTTCACTATTGTTGTTCCCTTCATTATTATTTGAAGAAATTTGTCCATTTGAAAGAAGATGATGGAGAACACACACGAACAAGTAGCAACAATGAAAGGAAAAAGAAGGAACAGAGAGGATGAAGTAGCCCGTGAGAAGAAAGAGAAAAAAATAGGATTTTATTTTCTAAACAAAAGGGAAAAAATTAGGTTTTTTTTTCCCGAAAAATTAATCAAATTCCCTTAGGCAGTGTTTGGAACGTGGAATTGATTTGAATATGTTGAATTGAAATATAGAATTTGAAATGTAGAAATTGAATTCCAAATCAAGTGTTTGACAATTACTAGTAATTTCAATTCTGAATTTCAATTCCATTGTAGTATTTGACAAACAGTAAACAACAAAATACTGGGAGTATCTAAATAAATACAAAATCCTCAAATAAAGACTACCTAGTATTAGTCAAACACCAAAACCATATGAAGTCAAAATTAAAAAATTAAATAGCAATCAATGAGACATAAATCATGAAATTGATTCATTAATCAACAAAAGAAATTACAATCCTTACAGAAAATATAAAAATTAAGATTTTCATCAAATTTGGGAAAAATTCGATCAATGAGATCCCGATCAAACCACCATTTCTCCCCTCTATAAACCCAAATCATCTTGTTGTTAATTAACAATGGAGTACCATTCGAATTTGGGGAAAATAAACCCTAACTTTCAAATTTTATTATCTCATCTTCAATCTCATCAAAGTGGCGCATGAACCGAGAAAGGAGATGGAAGGATCAACGCCGATATAGATTGTCGATGGTGGCTGCGACGAAGCGGCGACGACATCAAGGAGGTTGCGATGCGGCGGCGACATCAAGGAGGCTGCGATGAGGCGGCGACAAGGAGGCTGCGATGAGGCGGCGACATCAAGGAGGTTGCTACGAGATTCCGAGAACAAGGTCGGAAGTGATGATGGAGAAAGAACAAGGGTGAAGAGGAGAGAGAATCAATGGAGGTTGAGAGGAGGAGAGATGATGGAAGAAATCCATCAATGGTGGCTGAGGAGAGAGAAAGGGAAAAGAAAAAAAGAACGGCTTTTTTTTTCTTCTAACAATTAGGTCAACAGGAAGGAGAAGGAGAGTAAAAAAAGAATTTCAAATAACAACTAATTACTTGGTATTTCAAATTCTTTACAATGGCCTTGTTTTTTTAAATCTTGGATTTGGCCCAAATACAAATCCAAATACTTTAGTTTCCCAAACAGATCATTTAGCCCAATTCCATCATTTGAAATGAAATCCTTATTTTCAAACGGGCCATTATGAAAAATCGTAATTAAACTATCTCCTTTATGATAGCTTAGATTCCTAAAAAAAAAAAGCTTAGATTATCATTTTATTAAATTATACTTATATCTCATTGTTTTTTTTTTTTTTGACAATACTTATATCTCGTTTAATGATTAATAAAAGTAGTCTTAAAATCTGAAAAAGGAAGAAAAAAAACTGAAAAATTAAACAAACAACTAACGATTAATGAAAGCAGTCTAACAAAAAAAAAAAAACAACTGAAAAATTAAGCAAGCAACTGGGAAAAAAAATCAGAATAGTATTGGGTGTTAGGATTGATCCTAAAACCTCTAGATAATTTTATAATGTACAAAACCAACTTGGCTAACCTACAACATTAATTTAAAAGGTTACAAAATTTTAATTAAAAATTAATTGAATTTATTTAATTGTGATACAAAGCGGTACACGTCATTTATTGAATTAGAGGTAAATAGCGGTACATGACGTTTATCGTAGAATTTTCGAGGCGAAAGATAGGGTACTAATTAAAAATTAATGCTAGTATGGCTCGTTCTATGGAGTTGAAAAGTATGTTGCAAAATGTTGCTAAGCAAGAATAACAATCAATGGAATCTTATTTATGTGACGTAAAAATTCTTGTTGATTCTCTTGCTGCAATTAATGCTCCTGTTTCTACCCAAGATTTAATTCTACACACTGTGATAGGTCTTGATCGAGATTATGATACATTAACAACAAATCCATTTTACTGGTTGCTTAACTTTTGAAGAGGTTAGTCGGGCATTAATGAGCCAAGAACAGATTGTTAAAGGACATCTGACTAGGGAACATGGTTTTGCAATGAAGGAAATAATGCCCTTGGTCCAAGTTTTCATTTAATGCTAAGTCTAATAAAAGCAGTTCAGTATTAATTAAACAAGTTAACTATTCAGTGAGATCAAGTGATCTAAATGCATAGATAGAGGCCGCTTCAATTCAAGTGGAACTAACAAATATTAATGCCACAGTTTACTCTTGAATGAACCCGTAGGGTCACACAAATAGTACGTGAACGGATCAAGTATTTAGGTGAATATAGTATTCAATAAATACTCTAATTATGGATATTCGGAAATGATTAATGTTGGTTCCAGTGGGAGCTAAAATCATCAAAAATCAAAGAGAAAAATATTTGCCGGAAATGAAGATATTGCCGGAAGCAGAAATATGGTTCATGACGGAAATATAAATATTATCGAAGTCGAAGATATTGCCGAAAAAAGAAATATGGTTCGTTTCGGAAAATATTAAACGGAAATAGAAATATTGCCGGAAACAGAAATATTACCGGAATCGGAAATATTGTCGAAATCGAAAATATTGTCGGAATCAAAAATATCATCGGAGACATAAATATTGTTATAGTCAGAAATAATTTCTGGAATCGGAAAACGAATCGGAAGAACGACGAGCGACAGGCTGGCAAGCGAGCCAACCCATCACTCGACGAGCCATCGCCAAGCACAAGGCCAGCGTCGAGCACGGGGCCCAGCGCCAGCGCCAGGCCCATCTCCCAACGGCTGGCCTGCGCATTGGTGTGGGCGGCAAGCTAAGCGCGAGCAACAACACCACCACCAAGGCTTGCACAGCAAGCGATGCATGGCCGGCTAGCCAAGATTGGGAGCAAAGGCTACTTGTGTGGCAAGTAGCTTGTCCCACAAGCTATCCGTTTTCCTTATCCTACATACTTAAGAGTTTTATGATTATCCTAATACCTAAGTGTTTGGATTATCCTAAAGTCTAAAATTTTTTTATCAACCTAAATCCTAATTCTATGGGTTTTGGTTATCCTAATTCCAGTGTGATTCGACTATCTATTCTCCTATAAATATATGACCCTTGGTCATAAATTTTAATAACACAATAACTTGAATACATAATATCCAATATTCTTGCCTACCACAAATAGTGAGTTCCCGAGTGCATAATACCTTATATGATATCCTAGTTGGTTGAACCAAAGGCGGATTCGTACGTGTTGTTGACTATCTACGAAGGGGAGACATTTGAAGCTTTGTACTTGTACTTGTTCGGTTCGGGAGAAGGTAAGGAAGGCATGCATCACATAGTATGTATACTAAATTATGCTAATTGATTATGTGGCAATTAATTTTGATTATGGCAATTTATGGTTTTTTCGCATGCAATTAGATTGTTCATAAATTTACAGTGGTATCAAAGCCTCTAATTAATTGTTTAATCAATTACATTAACATGTATTAAATTTTATAAATTTTCAAAGAATTATATGTTGACAGGATTTTCGTGTAATTATTTGCAAATTCATGCGATTATTTAATGTTGACAGGATTTTCGGCAGGTTTTGTCAATTTTGATCGGAATCCTATGTTTTATAGTGAATTCCGCATGTAAACGTCGTTTACATGCGAAATACACTATAAAATTATACGATTCCGACCATTATTGACTAAACTGCCGAAAATCCTGCGAACATATAATTAAATAATCGCACGAATTTGCAATTAATTACAAAAATCGAAATTAATCACCTCTTTAATTCATTGCAAATTTATAAAATTTAACCATGTTAACTATAATTGATTATGGAATTAATTAGAGGCTCGTGATACCACTGTTAGGTTATGACAAATATAAAACATATATTTCATGCGGAAAAACCATAAAGCCAGGAATCCAAATTAATTGACACATAGTCAATTAGCATAATCTAGGATACATACATGTGACGCGTGCCTTCCCTAGCTGCTCCCGAACCGAACAAGAACAAGTTTAGGACTCCAAGTGTCGTCCCTCCGTAGATAGTCTACAGCACGTTCGGATCCGCCTTAGATTCAATTAACTAGAATTTAGCCTAAGGTTTTATGTTATTCGTACTTAATTAATTGGCAAATTATTAAGCTTAGTTTAATCTTAAAACTATATGAATACTTGAGAATATGATGTATATAAATTGTGATTTTCATCACCTATTTATAGGGTAGGATTATCGGAACTAGAAACCTACTAGGATTCAATTTATCTAATTCAATTAGAATTAAACTTAAATTAAACCTTTTGTTTTTAGTGTTTAGCTTAACAACTAACTCTAGTAGTTTTAGGAAAATAATCTAATCGGACAAAGCCTAAGCAATCAAGGATTCGAGGCTTGCACAAACCACACACACGAGCAGCCCACGAGGGGCGCTGCTATGCGCGCACGAAGCTCGGCCCAGCAAGCAGTCACGCGGCCAACAGCGTGGGAGCTGCTGCTGCTGCCTTGCCTTGCTTGGCTAGGACTGGCCTTGCCTTGCGCTTGGCTGGGCCTGCCTTGCTAGGCAGGCTGCTGCTGTTGCTGCTTGCCTTGCGCGGGCTTCGCTAGGCGCGGGCCTAGCTTCGTGCTGGGCCTTGCGTCTAGCAAGCTCGTCCGATGTTTATTTCGTACGTCGCGCTTCCGATTCATTTTCCGATTCCGGAATTCATTTTCGATTCGAACAAGATTTAATATTTCCGATTCCGAAATTAATTTCCGTTTCGAACAAATATTTAATATTTCCGATTTCGGAATTTATTTCCGATTCCGATAATATTTCCGATTCCGGTAATATTTCCGTTTCCGGCAATATTTCCTATTCCGCAATATTTCCATTTCCGATAATATTTTCCGATACGTACCATGTTTCCGTTTCCGGCAACATCTACGACTTGGATAATATTTATATTTCCGATACGATCCATATTTCCGTTTCCGGCAATATCATCGTTTCTGGAGTATTCATAATTTGCCTTTTGACGATTTCACCCCACTGGAACCGAGATCCGTCGATTCCGAATATCCATAAATGTAGTATTTAATTCACTTAAATACTTGATCCGTTCACGTACTATTTGTGTGACCCTACGGGTTCAATCAAGAGTAACTTGTGGATTAATATTATTAATTCCACTTGAACTGAAGCGACCTCTAGCTAGGCATACAGTTCACTTGATCTCACTGAATTATTAACTTGTATAATTAATTAATACTGAACTGCATTTATTAGACTTAGAATTGAATGCATACTTGGACCAAGGGCATTATTTCCTTCAAATCTCTCTTTAGCTAGGAAATGTCCTATGGATTTGAGAGAGTATATTGCTAATGCTCCTCTCACACCTCTTTGTCAAGCCTGGTGGTGGTATTCGTCCTATAGTTGTGGGTAATGTTTGGCGGCGTCTGGTTTTGAAGGTCGGTGCTATTTTGGTTGGTCAGTCTTTGGGAAGTTATTTTGATTGTCTTCAATTTGGTATTGGGGTTTCTGCGGGTGGTGAGTGTAGACGCCTACTTTTGTCCCCATTCCCGAAAAAGAAGGTTTGATGATGAGAACATAAATCTCCACTTGGAAACGCATCTCCTATAAAATAACGAATCTCAATCACCCTTTCATTTCAGCCAAAGCTGCTATTTATAGAAACCTGTCAGAATTAGGTGTTGCACTCCAACATAAATCCTAAAAGAGATAGAATTTACAAAGGAATTCTGTTCCTGGTAGAATTCGAAAATAAGAGTTACGTATTAATTAAATTCCTAACGAACCTAGAGTTCGTAACGGGCCCAGACGCATTCCGTCATAAGTTAATACGCACTAAAAGACTCGGATAAATCCCCCAAAAAGCTCCGTGTTCTAAGAGTCCAAATCTGACAAGAACTCGACCCAGATCCCATTTTCAACGCCTGGATCTGGGCGCCGAAATCTTCGGCGCCCAGCCCTGGGCGCTGAAAGTGCCTGGGGCCGTTTTATCTCCGGATTCGTTTTTGATTCGTATCTTAAAATCTATCTTTCCACACACTCTTTTCCTATAAATACAGCCTAAAACCGACGTGAAAATAACACACAATTCCATAATCTGAGTATTGACTCTAGCCTTAAGCCTAAGCCTCACGTTGCGAAATTGATCCGGCGTTCTGTCGCAATCGACCCAAAAGTTGAACAGAACGCATCCTGCCCCTTGTAGCTTGATGAATTAAGCCTAAATACTGGAACATTGCTTGGAAACCCGAGATTCGCTAAATAAAAGGAGAAATAGCAAAGCCAAGTGGTTAGTTTTCTGAGAACCACAACGCACCTCTCAAGGGTGCGTTGTAATGTGTCCCTCATATGATTTAATCGCTTTCATCACCCTTTTATAAAATTGTCAAACTATTAATTTGATTGATCTATCACGCCTAACAAGATAATACCCTGGACAATTGAATTATCATGCTAGGTACCTTAAATCAATCTAAATAAGATAATCACGATCGATTTAGTATTATGTGTTGCATATTGCTAAAATCAATTCAGAATAGTTTAATAGTTTAACGCATGTCCCTTCAATTATTTATGCTGAGCTAGTAAGGATAACTTGCCTCTGGAGTATTATCGATGAGAACTCCTCTCGGAAGTTACAGTCCCCCAAACTCTCAATCTCTGCCTTGCGGGTGTACGTTGAGCGATCCCCACACCAGGGATCACAAGGGAACCTATGGACGTCGTGGTCGAACATAATGGCACTCCCTTTATGTCACGATAATCGGGTTTTGTCAGTTTTTCTCATTGTCGTTAAAAACTGAATGGCGACTCCTATATTACTAGTCGATTGGGTGTAAACTCACAGAAACTCAATTACACTTAATCTGACAACGTCACACCCACGAGGGACGAGGTCACGCATTAGCCTCGTGCTTTTTCGACCCCCTCACAGTGAGGCAATACTTCATGTTGTGAATCGGTTGATTGAAGATCGCGGTTCTGATGTGGGTCTTTCAATGTTGTTGGTGGATTTTCAAAATGCCTTCAATTTAGTTGATCAAGCGGTCATGCTACGTGAAGTTCGTCTACGTTGTCCGGCCATTTTGCGTTGGGTTGAATTCTGCTACTCTACTCCAACCAGATTGTATTATGGGGAGCACACCTTATAGTCGTCTCCAGGGGTGCAGCAGGGTGATCCCCTTGGTCCTATGTTGTTTGCTTTGGTTTTACAACCCCTGGTGTGTAAAACCAGAGACGCTTTTGATATTTGTCTTCAAGCGTGGTATTTGGATGACGACACTATTATTGGTGACGCCTTGGTGGTGGGGAAGGTTCTGCAGTTGATTATGGAGGTATGGCCTTATTTCGGGTTACATCTTAACGTGGACTGTTGGGGGGATTTTGTACTTCGATGGAGTCGCCAACAAACAAGTTTTCGGGTCTGGTTTGGAAAGACCATTATGTGACTCGGGATAAGGCAATACGACTTGAAACCGTTAGAAACTCGGGTAAGGAAACGGGACACTTATTTGAGCAAAATTTGCAATTAGTTCATACAATACAAGTATCATTTTCGGAGTAAAATCCTAACATGACACTAATATTTAGGCGGGTGAGCATGCTCAATTTAGAACATTGAAATTGCTAAGTTTTTTATGGTGATCACTTTGCTTTAAGTCAAATCTAAGGAACCTAGACCAGTTTGTCCAAAAATTATCTTTGTTAAGCGTGATTAGAACTTGTATTTTTTTTATTTAGCATGTTGGGTGATGAAAGCAATAAACAAGTAAAGCATCATCACAATAGAAATTAAAGTGCGGAATTAGTAAAGATACATCACCTAGAAAAATGACTAGGTGTAAACCACGTTACCTAGAAGGACTAGGCAAGTAAGTTGCATAAATAGTAAGTGCGAAATTGAAAGGTGCAATATTTAAAGGTGCGGAATTGAAATAAGCAACAAAGCATTGAACTTGAATAATAGAAATTGAATAACTTGAATATTGAAAGTTTGATTGAGGAACACTTGCTCAAAAGTGATTTGGCTCCCCATGAATCCAAACATATGATTAATCTCACTTTAAAATAAGTTGCTCATTAAAAAGTATCATCGATTTTGTATATTGAATATTGAAATAGAACTTGAATATAGAACTTGAATGTTGAAATTAGGAGGCTAGATTCTTAAAGATTAGAACTTTCATGTTAAAAGTCTCATCTTTAATATGCTCCATGACTTGAAATTGATTCTAGTTTAAAGAGAAGTTGATCTCCTTTAAACATCATCGAATATTGAAGGTAGAACTTGTAATTGAACATAGAAATTTGGATGTTCATATGTTCTAGTTTTGAAAAGGGTTTGCACTTTTCTAAACATCCTTGAACTTGCTTAAAGTTAAAGCTTTTTGAAGATTTGAATGATGATTGTTGTAAGGAACACTTTCAAGAATGAAAGCCTCAACTTACTAATCATATTTTTTGAAAACAAAGCATAAAGTTTGAAACTTGGACTTGAAATAGGGTTTGGAAGATCATTGGAGGGGGGTTTCAAGTAAGAAATCCCCTCAAAGATTACCCTTTTAATACATAACCTAATTCAAATGAGTATAAAAATCATGTGAACATCCTTGGTTTTTAGAAATTAGCAAAATAGGAGATTAGAAGGGCCTCAGATTACCTAAGTAGGCTAGATTGATGTCTCCAAGGTGATTTCCCAATTGCAAATTAGTAAGAAAGTTTGGTGTTTTTAGAATTTTGAGGATTTTGAGAGGCTTTGTTAATTGTATAGTGATTTTGGCATTACGACCTTGTATTTAGTTTTTGATTTCCTGCCCCCCCCTAAAGCTTAGGAAAATGAGGTTTTAAATAGAAATGCGGCTGAAAAGCCGACAAAAGGCTGGTGCTGATGCTAATTTGGCGCCTAGCACCAGCAGACGCTGCCAAAAAAGGACGATAACGCCGTCCTTTTGAGGCGCGCCTTGATTGGTACGTTGTACCTTTTTGTATTGTAGTGGGGGAGGTTTTCTTAGGGAGGTTGCTTAATGAGGTTGATTTTCTTGTTTTTAGACGCAAACCTCTTGTTGGTTTGTACAGTTTGAATCCGGTTTTACGGGTCGGTGCCCGGGATGCTCGGTTTTGTGGGTCGGCGCCTGAATCTGGATTGCTTAGTATCAT